>NC_048222.1:118671825-118807958 GCF_002007445.2 Ailuropoda melanoleuca
AAAAAAAAAAAAAAATTCTGACGTTTGTTAGAAGCTTAAAATGTCTCAAATTCTATTAAGCATAAAGGCAACATCCAAAGTGGATATTTCCCTATGATGCCAGAAATAATATGAACAAGTCACCTCATGATGAGAAACTTCTGTAAATTGTTTGTATTTACAACTTATAGATTCCAGAAAACCAGTACTGACTGTCTGAAATACCGGCCAGGCTGAAACCAATAATATTTTACTTTTCTTTTGTGTTTTATTTGTCCCCTCTCTTCTCAGTATGAAATAAATGTTCTATGTTCATAGGCTAACAATATTAATATTTGGGTCTTAAGTGTATTATGTATTGGGCTGTAGAAATATAACAAAGGGAAATTGGCTTTACTTTTTAAATATTTGGGTACTGGGGCTAATGTCTAAGAAAGTTTACAGCATGAAAGTAGTTGATAGCAAGACAGAGATGAAAAGTAAAAGAAAGAGAGACCAAAAGAGACATGGATGTGGACATAAGTCCATGGTTTATTTTAACATGTTAACATTGCCCATCAGAGAAATGAGGTCAAGTAATTGTCACTGTCTTACCAGCCTTTCTTGAGTAGATAGTATAATGACAATAATAGCTGACATTTACTGAGTGTTTATTAATGCCAGACTTTTCTCCACAGGAAATATGGACCCCCTTATTAAATAGCTCTTATACATGCATCGTGTTACCATAGCTCTTTCAGGTATGTATTATTATTTATTTCTATTTTAACAGGATAAAACTGAGATACAGTGAACTTAAGTAAATCTTTAGGATCATAAACTGGTCAGTTGTGGGTTTATTATTCCAATCTATTTGCTTTGCACCTTGAGCTTGCACTAAGCTATACTCTGTAAATGTATTTCTCTGTGCTGATAACTTGGCAAAACATTTGTTTAAATTCTATCTGCTCTAAGATAATATGAGAGGGGCACCTGGGTGGCTGAGTCAGTTAAAGGGCTGCATTGCCTCAGGGCATGATCCCAGAGTCTTGGGATCAAGCCCTTCCTCTTGCCCCAGGGCTCCCTGCTCAGCAGGGAGTCTGTTTCTCCCTCTCCCCTTCACCCCTGCTCATGCTCTCTCTAACTCTCGAATAAATAATAAAATCTTAAAAAAAAAAAGATATGACAAAATTAGAATATGTATTTTTCCTCTAACAAACAGCTAGGAAATAAAGTTCATACCACTTCAAAAAAGCATTAAAGACACATATGATGCATTATGGTCAAGTGAACCTTTTCTTATTATCCCTTATGGTCTCTCTCATGTACTCAAATACTTCACTCAAGCCTTTAAATTCCGATCAGCTATAGTAANAGCATTAAAGACACATATGATGCATTATGGTCAAGTGAACCGTTTCTTTTTATCCCTTATGGTCTCTCTCATGTACTCAAATACTTCACTCAAGCCTTTAAATTCCGATCAGCTATAGTAANTAAAATCTTAAAAAAAAAAAGATATGACAAAATTAGAATATGTATTTTTCCTCTAACAAACAGCTAGGAAATAAAGTTCATACCACTTCAAAAAGCATTAAAGACACATATGATGCATTATGGTCAAGTGAACCTTTTCTTATTATCCCTTATGGTCTCTCTCATGTACTCAAATACTTCACTCAAGCCTTTAAATTCCGATCAGCTATAGTAATATGGGCCCAATTCTTTATGAAATACTTTTGTTGTTTATTTTACAAATATCAGGGAAAAAATAGAGTTTAAAATCCAAGTAATTCAAAGCACCAGAAGGGTAACTTTATAAAGATGAAAGATGTAATTCACCATGGGGAGATAAATATAATAATTTTATTTCCAAAAACTTTTCTTGAGACATCATACAGAACCAACAGAATCCAAGAAGAAATCCATCCAGATTTATAAAGTGATCAAATGAATATTTTCATTGGTGCAATCATTTTGGTCTTTGAAAAACACAGAATCAATATTCACATATTTTATAAAATGTACGTAGATAGAATTATGTATTGATCATTCTCCAATAATTTGTTATTATCAAAAAATGCTCTATTTTAAAAGATGTATTCTGTCTTTTCTGCCTATATGGCTCATTTAGTTACTCCACATTTCTCTCCATACCAACAAAGTGATACANCCCACATTTTTCTCCATACCAACAAAGTGATACACAAAATGTACACAGAGGATTTTGTATTATTTAATTAAAACTGGTTCGCTTACATAAGTTTTTCTTTTAACAATATATTTTGGAAATTATTGTATGTAATCATGTTTTTATTATTCTAGTTACTTTTATTGCCTTAACACTTACATATTGCTTGTATGGCCACAACTTATTCGGAAACTCTAATGTGTCGGGCGTTCATGTTGACAATGTTTTGGTACTGGAAACAAATCTATAGAAAATATTACTGATCATGAAGTTTTCAAAGTAGAATTTCTATTTTAATCTACTAAATTCCCAGGACTGGAAATGCTGTGTTTAAGAGCATGAGCATTTAAATTGTAATAGGCATTGACCAACTGATTTCTAAGAAGGCTAAACATATTTCACATTTCTACCGTTCAGTCTATTAGAGTACAACCTCTCCTTCAGCATCAGGTCTTATCATCCCCCTCCCCATTTTATTTTATAATATCAGTTGTTAGAGTCACATTTATTTCTTTTCACTTTTTAACATCTCTGGAATAAAAAGGCAACTTACAATCAGTGGTATGTTAAATTTATATCTGCAATTTTTTTTCTTAATGGCATATGAAACAATGGTTTGTCTTAGAATCCATGAAATACAGTAAGCTTCAAACAGCTCATTTAGTGGATACAGAATGAGGTTTGTTTTTTTTTTTTTTTTTAATCTACATGAAATGAAAACATTGTGTGGTAGTTTATCTGGTAATTTAATTTTACTTTTTGGAAACATTAAAAAAGACAAGTCTCTTATAAACAATGGCATCTTAAATTCAATGAATTAAACAGTATTCCACTATGTTGTACTATGCATCCAATAGCTACAATATGTGGGGTCAGGAGAAAGATAGAAAAAAATGACCCCTCTTACCATCACTCTCAATAATACACGTGTATGTCAATAAATTATTCATTCCATTCCAAAAACTGAATTCAGGTTTCTAGCTCATGGGGAATAAGGAGGAGTTATGTCTGCCAGGGGACACAGAAAGCATCCCACTGAATGTGGACTCGCCACTCCTCCTTGTGCTCTTTGGGCTATGGGGCAGAGGGCAAAAGAAGGAGCTAATTTCCTGGCAATGGTAATAGATCCTGATTTCCCCAAGAAGCTGTAGTGGCCACTATACAATTGCAACAGGATGGAAGGTACCTAGAACCCAGGGGGTTCACTAGGCACTTGGTGGTGAGTGTATGTCCAGCGGTAATAAAAAACAGCTATGACAAGAAGAACAAGGCAACTAAGACTCAGATGCCTACAGCATGGATATGGAGTCACCGACTTAGTCTGTGTGTGCTGCTATTAAAAAAAAATATCACAGACTGGGTGGCTTATAAACAACAGAAATTTATTTCTCACAGTTCTGAAAGCTGGGAAGTCCAAGATNGTTACTTTTATTGCCTTAACACTTACATATTGCTTGTATGGCCACAACTTATTCGGAAACTCTAATGTGTCGGGCGTTCATGTTGACAATGTTTTGGTACTGTAAACAAATCTATAGAAAATATTACTGATCATGAAGTTTTTAAAGTAGAATTTCTATTTTAATCTACTAAATTCCCAGGACTGGAAATGCTGTGTTTAAGAGCATGAGCATTTAAATTGTAATAGGCATTGACCAACTGATTTCTAAGAAGGCTAAACATATTTCACATTTCTACCGTTCAGTCTATTAGAGTACAACCTCTCCTTCAGCATCAGGTGTTATCATCCCCCTCCCCATTTTATTTTATAATATCAGTTGTTAGAGTCACATTTATTTCTTTTCACTTTTTAACATCTCTGGAATAAAAAGGCAACTTACAATCAGTGGTATGTTAAATTTATATCTGCAATTTTTTTTCTTAATGGCATATGAAACAATGGTTTGTCTTAGAATCCATGAAATACAGTAAGCTTCAAACAGCTCATTTAGTGGATACAGAATGAGTTTTTTTTTTTTTTAATCTACATGAAATGAAAACATTGTGTGGTAGTTTATCTGGTAATTTAATTTTACTTTTTGGAAACATTAAAAAAGACAAGTCTCTTATAAACAATGGCATCTTAAATTCAATGAATTAAACAGTATTCCACTATGTTGTACTATGCATCCAATAGCTACAATATGTGGGGTCAGGAGAAAGATAGAAAAAAATGACCCCTCTTACCATCACTCTCAATAATACACGTGTATGTCAATAAATTATTCATTCCATTCCAAAAACTGAATTCAGGTTTCTAGCTCATGGGGAATAAGGAGGAGTTATGTCTGCCAGGGGACACAGAAAGCATCCCACTGAATGTGGACTCGCCACTCCTCCTTGTGCTCTTTGGGCTATGGGGCAGAGGGCAAAAGAAGGAGCTAATTTCCTGGCAATGGTAATAGATCCTGATTTCCCCAAGAAGCTGTAGTGGCCACTATACAATTGCAACAGGATGGAAGGTACCTAGAACCCAGGGGGTTCACTAGGCACTTGGTGGTGAGTGTATGTCCAGCGGTAATAAAAAACAGCTATGATNGAAACAAATCTATAGAAAATATTACTGATCATGAAGTTTTCAAAGTAGAATTTCTATTTTAATCTACTAAATTCCCAGGACTGGAAATGCTGTGTTTAAGAGCATGAGCATTTAAATTGTAATAGGCATTGACCAACTGATTTCTAAGAAGGCTAAACATATTTCACATTTCTACCGTTCAGTCTATTAGAGTACAACCTCTCCTTCAGCATCAGGTCTTATCATCCCCCTCCCCATTTTATTTTATAATATCAGTTGTTAGAGTCACATTTATTTCTTTTCACTTTTTAACATCTCTGGAATAAAAAGGCAACTTACAATCAGTGGTATGTTAAATTTATATCTGCAATTTTTTTTCTTAATGGCATATGAAACAATGGTTTGTCTTAGAATCCATGAAATACAGTAAGCTTCAAACAGCTCATTTAGTGGATACAGAATGAGTTTTTTTTTTTTTTAATCTACATGAAATGAAAACGTTGTGTGGTAGTTTATCTGGTAATTTAATTTTACTTTTTGGAAACATTAAAAAAGACAAGTCTCTTATAAACAATGGCATCTTAAATTCAATGAATTAAACAGTATTCCACTATGTTGTACTATGCATCCAATAGCTACAATATGTGGGGTCAGGAGAAAGATAGAAAAAAATGACCCCTCTTACCATCACTCTCAATAATACACGTGTATGTCAATAAATNGTAGAAATAAAAATGACCCCTCTTACCATCACTCTCAATAATCCACGTGTATGTCAATAAATTATTCATTCCATTCCAAAAACTGAATTAAGGTTTCTAGCTCATGGGGAATAAGGAGGAGTTATGTCTGCCAGGGGACACAGAAAGCATCCCACTGAATGTGGACTCGCCACTCCTCCTTGTGCTCTTTGGGCTATGGGGCAGAGGGCAAAAGAAGGAGCTAATTTCCTGGCAATGGTAATAGATCCTGATTTCCCCAAGAAGCTGTAGTGGCCACTATACAATTGCAACAGGATGGAAGGTACCTAGAACCCAGGGGGTTCACTAGGCACTTGGTGGTGAGTGTATGTCCAGCGGTAATAAAAAACAGCTATGATAAGAAGAACAAGGCAACTAAGACTCAGATGCCTGCAGCATGGATATGGAGTCACCGACTTAGTCTGTGTGCGCTGCTATTAAAAAAAAAATCACAGACTGGGTGGCTTATAAACAACAGAAATTTATTTCTCACAGTTCTGAAAGCTGGGAAGTCCAAGATCAAGGCAACCGCTAATTTGGTTTCTAGTGAGATCCTACCTTCTGACTCATAGACAATGCCTATTCACTGCGATTTCACATGGTAGAAGAATCAAGGGAGCTCTCTAGAGTACCTTTTTTATAGGGACACAATTCCATTCATGAAGACTCAGTCTTCATGACTTAATCGCCTCCTAAAGACACCCACTCCAAATCCCCTCTCATCAGCCCTTAGGTTTCAACTTACGAATTTGGGGGGACACAAACATTCTGACCGTAGCAGTCCTCTTACCATATAAGCATAGCTGATTGACCAAAATGTGGCCCAGGGGTAAGAGAAATCTAGAATAAGTTATGGGGAAGGGAGATGATGAAACTTATTTTTAGCTATGAGAACAATTGCAGTAACAGGTGTGTTGCTTGTTTCTTAAAGATACCACCTTGAACTGGACTCTGTGGAGTATTATACTTTCCCTCAAGAAGAAATAATAGCATCTTGTTCATGCTTGATACACCCCCTCCTATAATATTGGAAATGGTAATAATGAAGGTACAAGGAAATGTGAGTGGTGTAGTGGACTGCACCAGACATCTCTGATTATTAACTTGAAACCCACTTGTCCTTTCTTTTCTTTAATTGTATCTGTTGCCTGGACTCTGTTATTGCATTACTAGATCCCAATAATAGTAGATCCTGTTCCTAATCAGATCAGAGAAATGATCTAGTTTTCCTAAATCAGATTACTCATTTCTGAATTCATATAAAAATAAATCTTTACTACGTAGGAATTACATCAGAGTAAACACGTATTTAAGTTTAAAGAAAACTATTCAAAATTTAAAGTGTTTCAGTATTAAATACAGGAGTATGTAATAGTACACAAGTATATATATACATGTATTTAAGTAACTTTTCAGTCATGAATTATTTAAATTGTAGAATTAATATTTGAACCCATATTGGTCTGATTACAATTTCTAAGTTCTTAATATCTCTGCATTTTATTCTTGGTTTGAAAAATTATAAAACAATTCTTTGAAAATTAAAGAAATAGAGTTGCCCCTTGAATGACACAGGAGTTAAAGCGCCCACTCCCACATAGTGGAAAATCCACATATAACTTTGACTCTCCCAAAACTTAGCTATTGATAACCTACTGTTGACTGGAAGCTTTACCAATAACATAAACAGTCAATTAACACGCATTTTGTATATTATCTATATTATATGCTGTATTCTTAAAGTAAGCTAAGAAAAGAAAATGTTATTAAGAAAGTCATAAGGAAGATAAAATACATTTATAGTACTGTATGTGTATTTATTCTTTAAAAATCCAGGTATAGGTGGGTTTGGTTGGACATTGCTCCAGATGATTCTGTAACCTGCTGGCCTTGGGTGGGCCCAGGGGTGGCAAAGGACCTGGTGGCTCACTAGAGCTGCCCCATCTGCCTAGAGGTGTACCAGTTACCCGTGGCCACTGGCAGTTGTGATCGCACTTGGCTCTAGCCTCCAGGAGGTCAGGGGCTGTGGCGCCACCATATAAGGGGTCCACACCCATTTTCTTCTTACAAAACAATTTAATAAGAATACCTTGTTTACATGTTCAAGGGAATCCCATCCTTAATAGGAAGCAGGCCCTCATTTTCATGCCTAGGGAAGGATCTCATACTTTGGTAAACAGGCACTTTTACTTTTCTTCCTTTCTTTTTATTATTTACCACAAGTCATTAGAAAGAACAAGGGTACTCTTTTTCCAAAGCACCTGCATTTAATTGTAGGTTTTTGCATGTCGTGCAGGAAGACAAGAGCAGCTGGATTAAAATAAACTGTACTGATGCAAGAAGGAAAAAAAGAGATAGAGAACATTCTCACTTGGAGAATGATTTACATTGTTTAGAGGGAAAAAAACACAAAATTAAATAGAAGCTCTGAAGTTGAATAACGTAGGTGCTTTGGTTTTGCCAAGATTTTATTTTTACTTCCCCTTCCTTTGACTCCATCATGTTAACACTTTGAAATAAAAGCATAATCTGAAAGTCAATATACTGAAAAGTATCTATTAAAACCTCACCTTACAGAAAAAATACTGTAGTTGACTGAGCTTTCAGTCTCCCGTTTGTTTATTAGTGGAAAGATTTCCCACACAGCCTTGGCTGTTTTTCAAAGTCTACATTTAAATGTGTATAATTCAATAAGATAAGGTACTATGTCTTTTAGGAGTGGTTTACTTACAAGGTAAATTTTAACTTAAATGAAGGCAGTAAATATTTTTTCTTCATCTTGCTGTCTATATAAAGTTTTAATCGGTTACTTTGTGAAGGGTTGTGAAATCCAGTCATGCAAAAGGATAAGAAAAGTATGCACATTTTGAATTTCATAACTGCTTTTAATCTTTACAGGAGTGTTTTATGGAACAGAAAACTGTAACAAGAAGTTGCAAAGGACACCTGCAAAAATACCTTTCTTCCACTTTTTATTTAACGTTCTCTCTGACTATGCAACTATAGGGCGGAGAAAGATAATAAAACTGGATATGTAGTCTGGACTTAAACATGTCGTACTTTTTTTTTTTAATCCATTCTTTTTTTAATCCATTGCAGTTGCATAGTAACATAAAGCATATTTACAGTATGGTAGAGCCTGGGAATAAGGAGTTACACTTGACTCCCTTTACTGTATCATTCTTTTTCTTATAACTTTGCATATTGACATTCTGAAAATATCAAATTTTATAAATGATATTCACACTAGAAAATGATATAAAATGTCTAAAATACAAAATTTAGATATCATGAAATATCATCAGGATATGAAGAACAGTCAATGTGAGCCAGCCTGATCATTTAAGGACTGGCAAGTCAGAGAGAATTTTGTCTTTATCTTATGTGGCACTTTGAGGGCAGGTCCCTGTGCCATCATGCAAAAGGTGCTAGGAGCTGGCACCCTTTCAATTCAGTGTCACAATATGACAATCTCTGCCTTCTCAGGACAAGGAGAAATTAGAGCACTGTATTAATAATGGATGCCATGGATATTAAGGAAACACAGTGGAACGAATGAGAATGGAATGGAATGAGTTCTCAAAAGTGATACAACTGAAGCAAATTACTGAACATTCATTAAATATTTCTCAGCTACTGTTACCATTTGCTTACCTTTTCCATGATGCCTACGTTCTGCATGCTACAAAACCAACTCTTGTTTTGTAGATTCGCTTTGCATATGGTAGTTAGCCAGTAAATAAGTACTCATTAGTTCTTCTCTGGATATTATTTCTATAAAACCCATCTATAGCTAGTATATCATATCTATAATTTTAAGTTCCTCTCTTATTATTCTTATTCTTGATTTTACTTTGTTCAGGTTTAAGTTCTTTATAAAGTGTATATTTTGTTTTCCCCCCTTAATGCATCTTGGTACATACATCATATGTATGTAGTGAATTTTTAAATCCATTTATTTTAGGTATGCTTCTGAATTAAGTAGTTTTTCAAAAGTTTAATCCATCACTTCGTTTTTCTTATTATTAATGGTATTTGTTTATTAAATTTCATGTTTCCTAAAATTAATTCAATATTTATAGAAATTTTACCAATGTTGGACACTATGTAATCATGATATAAACTCAGAAAAAAATATTTTTGAGAGTGTAATTATTTAAATGTGTATATATTTCCATCAATTCGATTTCTTAAGAGCTTGCTACATTAATGTCAAGAAAAAGAATTCAACAGAAAATAGGAAGCATAAGTTAAATTTTTGACAAAAAGAGGAAAAATATCAAATCAGTTTTATTGACTCCAGAACTGATTTTGTTTTCCTTAAGTTTTGTGAGGTAAGAAATAAAATCAAAGTTAGGTTGATTCACAAGGAAAGTGGTTGTGGGGTTGTTTTGTTTGTTGTTGTTTTGGTCATTGACATTATCTCTGAGTTAGAGGATTTAGAAGTCTAATAAATAGAGTAGTGAATTGGGAGCCAGACCGCTGGAGTTTTGAAACAAGTCTTTGCCACTTACTAAGTATGAGTCCTTATAGCAAACAGCACCTACTAAGGCTCATGTCTGAAGCATCTGAATTTATATGTGTGATGGGTTTAGAACAGTGACTGGCACATGTGCTCTCACTAAAATTATTATTACCTCGTCTTTGTTTTTATTCCTTGCCAGAGTGCTGAACTAATTGAGAAATTAGTCAAAATTATAAGGTTTATCTAAAGCAGGAGGGTCTTTGTTGGAGAACAAGCTGATGTTGGAGATTGTGGCTCATATCTGAAGTGATTAGGTTTCCAAAAACTGAATCTGGGAATGAGACACTCTTCTCACCATTTCATACCCAGTCATGCATTAGGATAGATGTCTCTGCTACAGTGACAGTGTTTATGGCCAAAAAATTTAAGGCATGAAGGGATGGAGAGGAACAGGAGAGCAGGGAAATACCAAAAGACAAGGGGAAATGAAAATGCTACACTCCAGATTCTGTTGTCTGTTTCCAATGTCCCAAATCATCAAAATCACTCCGACAATGCTAAGGCCCCAGGCAAGCGAAGGGGATAAAGGGAAAGGAGCTTCGCAATAAGCAAGCTCCCTCTACAAGGATGATGATTTCAAGGGAGGGAAATAAACATCCCTCCCTGCTCAATAAAATTAAATTAAATTAAAAATTTAAAAATTTTTTTAAAAAAGGATCAGTAAATCCATTACATGACAAATAGTCTAACAATCATATTGAGGGACAGACTTCAAATAGAACCTAATTCCAAACAGGTCTTTGGGTTCTTTTCATTGTTTTCTCGGAGGATTGAAAAAATTGATTGGGAAGTATATTGTTTAATACACTTAAGGTATCAAATAATTTCCTCCATATGCATGCATTTGTCATTTAACCGATATTTATTGCCATTGAGGATGCAGAAACTGTCAAAACAAATTGTGTGGTGGGGAAGGGTTTCAGTACATATGGGAATAAGAACTGATACAGGTAACAGGTATAGGTATAGATATAAGGTAGTAATAGGTGTAGACATAGGAAAAGGTGTAACCCTGTCTATGTCTATTTGTAAATAGGTTCGTACATTTAATTTTAGAGTGAAACAATTGTGAACATCAATGTTTTAAGGTATAGAATTCTGAAAAACTGTTGCTGGGAAAATATTATTTCCACCTATTTGGAAAAGACAATTACAATCTAAGTTTGGAGAGACTTTTGAAGATTACTAATTGTTAGACCCACAGAAGCTTGGCTTTATTGGGATTAGTATCAAAACAAACACAAGATAAAATCATGTGATTAGGGGCTCCTGGGTGGCTCAGTTGGTTAAACATCTGCCTTCAGCTCAGGTCATGATCCCAGGGTCCTGGGATTGAGCCCCGCATCAGGCTCCCTGCTCTGAGGGGGTCTGCTTCTTCTGCCCCTGCTCCCAATCTTTCTCTCAATTTCTCTCTCTCAAATAAATAAAATCTTTAAAAAATCATATTATTAATGGCAAAGATTACTGCCAGTCTTTAAGAAAAATATTTTCTGGCAATTTTTATTTTAGCTCTTTTATTTTTTGAAGATATTTATTTATTAGAGAGAGTGTGTGCTCCAGCAGGGAGCCCGGGGAAGGGAGAGGGGGAAAGGGGGGAAGGGGAGCATAGGAAGAGGAAGAAGCAGACTCCCCGCTGATCAGGGAGCCCAGTGTGGGACTCGATCCCAGGACCCTGGGATCATGACCTGAGCCAAAGGCAGCTGTTTAACTGACAGCCACCCAGGCGCCATATTTTAGCTCTTTTAATCCAACTTAATCAACACCCTTAAACTACTTTAAGTTAGCCTAATTCTATTGTCTAAAAGTGATGAGAGCTTGTCATGAAACTAAAATATTATTCTATTAATGGGCTTATTTTCAACAGTTTCGTGAAAGTGCAAGTTCAATTTTCCATTCAAAGGGAATTTTAATTGGTTTCTTGCCATTCTCTAAGCATTTATGGAATTCCATTCCATTTTACTACAAAAGGAATTTCATTATAGATAAGTTCACAAGAAATAAAATCCCATCTTAATTTAGAAATAAGTATAGCTTCTCCTCAGAAAACTAAGTATACGAAATTCCTTACAATAAAGAGGAAACGGTCTAAATTCTGAGCCTGCTGCCTCTTCATTTAACATACATCAAAAATTACAGCAATGAGAAACTATATAAAACATTATTCTGGACTTCAGTTTTGCAGATACATAAATACTTTAAACATTGAGGGTCTATTTTGTAAAAACTGTAGGTGGTAAACAGCTATATATAAAAAATAACTTCCTTTAAATTTTATAAATTAGAAAAATCATACAAACAATACAAGTGAAGAAAGAAAACACATATGTTACATTCACTACTTTTTCCTTTTCTCACTTTTTACCCCTAGATGAAACTTTTTTCCTCAGAGGGATTTTTCTTCTGAAAGCTGTTGGTTTTTATTTGGCAAATAAGTGACATGATTAGTGCAAAAGAAAAAAAAAAATAGGAAGGTTAAAGCAGAAGTAAGTTCATCAGTCAGGTATACCGTCTGCTTTAACTTTTGTCACCTCCCTCTTGGGAATGTGAGTATGTATGGACAGATTTCCTAAAGGTGAAGGCTACAAGGCGCAGAATAGTTTGCTTAGTTTAAATCTTTCACAGGAGAATTTGCAAATCAATATAATGAGGTGGTTAGGAGTATATATTTAACATCAGACTGAAATATGTTCAAATTCAGGCTCTGCCACATTGTAGATGTAAGGACTTGTCAATTTGTTTAACCCTTCAAACCCCGAACACTCAATTCAAAAATTAGCCTAATAATATCTACCTCAAGAGTTTTATGAGAATCAAATTAAACTATGTATGAAAATGATACATAATGGGTAACATTCCTCACCTACTAAGCATGTAACAATAGTATTTTTATTTTAAGCATCTGACTTTGGCTTGGGTCATGATCTCCTGGGTCTTGGGGTTGAGCCCACCCCCCCCATGCCATCTGGCTCCTTGCTCAGCAGGGGGTCTGCTTATCTCTCTTCCTCTCTCTCTGCCCCTCCCCTGCTTGTGCTCTCTCTGTCTCTAAAATATATAAATAAAATCTTAAAAAAAAAAAAAGAAATGGTTTCTTGTTCCTTAATGCAAGAGTGTTTTTTTTTAAACACCTTACATATCTTCAAGAGTTTGACCGTGTATATTCAGAGAGGACATGTTAGCATATCAAGCTGTGGATACCTGAATGAAGCATGAAAAGATATGGTTATTAATAATGTAACTAAAGCATTACTCTGAAAGTTGGGTTCTATCCATAAGTGTAGCTTAGACTTACTATAAAGCTCTGAATTCTAAAATATCCACATCATTGTTAATTTTCCAATTCTTGAATTTCAGAGTTGTCCACCTCAGACCATTTTGACTGACTTTGGACTGACAGAATCCCAAGGGGTTAAGGTGAGTGGAGAGAGAGCGATAGGCGTGGGAAGGAGAGATTTTACCACTACAAACAAATAGGCAGTGGCCAGGGAACCACTGGCTATGGACATGGTCCGGTGCCTGCATTGCTCCTCAGAGTTATACAGGGTCCCTTTGATAACTGGCCTCTTCACGCTCCAGCCTGTCCATATTTCAGTAACACCTTACACAAACTTGCACACCTTCTCATGGCTCTCCAGGGGAAGCCAGGCACACTTTTCATGCAGAGATGTCATGTGTCTAGATGCTAGAATTGAAGCTCTTTCCATGTATGTGGTTGTTTTGCAGAATACCTTCCTGCCTTGGGTGTTCCTCCCAATAATATTGGTTTAGTCAATTATTTACTTTTTTAAAAATAAACTGTAATGTGGTATTATTTGTAGCATAAAGAATATATAATCTTGCTAGCTGGCAGCATAAATAATATATACTTTATTTTTTCTATTCAATATTTAACTTGGCCTCAGAGTAAGTTTGCCATTTTTTTCTACTGTTCTTGTTTGTTTAGCGTTCTTTGTTCTTTTATGTTCAAAACCTATATCATTTTTTGTAAATATATTTCTCAAGACTTCTGTAAACAAAAAATAATAATATGAAAGTCTCTGTCTTTTAATAGGGTAAGTCAGTCTAATGAAAATGTTTAATATATGGGCATCTTCCCACTATTATATTTTATATATATTATTTTCTAAGCTTCCTTGTAAACTTTTCCTTTATTTTTCTTTACTTTTCAGAACAGATTGAAATTTCATGATATTTCCACTGCTAATGTAGGGGAGTGTATGCAATTTACATTCTTCTAGCAATAAATTTTAATTTTTAAGTAACATTTAAATATTTCTTTCTTACAAAATTGGGAATAATTAATATTTATAACTCCCCACCAGATAAGAAGCCAAATATAAACTAACCATTATCCAAGTTTAATTATCCCACTCCACATACATCAATTATGCTCATATTTTTTGAGAATGCTTCTTATTCTCTTATTATTTTGTTTTCTTCGTGGCTTATCTTCCTTAACTTTGCGACATTACCTCGAACTTTCTCCAGACTCTCATGAGGAAAGAATCCAAGTTATGTTTTTTCTCTCTACTTTATCTCTGCTCCTCCTAAGGTTGGTTATTTTATTCACATTATTTTTCTGTTTATTTTTGTTTGTTTGTTTTCAAATGACTAATGATTTTAAATTAGTCACAGAGATATAACTAAAGCATTGAACTCCTTAACTGCAAAGCATTGGCTTCCTTAATTGCAGAGCATAATATTTCTATCCAGCTTTGAAGGTCTGCTTCACATCTATGTTTCCGCTGTGTGTATCACCTGGCTGTGGTTGTGTGGGTAGTGGGGAGGGGACAAGGCTGTCAATTGGAATGGCCATAAAGAAAATGGTTATCAGCCCCTGTGAATAAAAAAAAGTTAAAAAATGAATCTGGGGTTGTGTGTTTTAATAGATTATATCTTTAGACGTTCTCTTTTTCTTTGTGTGTTTTCTAACCTTATCATGAAGGTTCAAACAGCCTTCTCCAGTTTTTCTCTAATGTCAGCAGACACAGTAAGAAGGTGCAGAAGAATGTCCCCACTTTATAGAGCTTCAAGGGGGTTACTCTCGGGGCTACGGAGGGACAAGATGAAGGCTTAGAAGGAATCGTGGGTCCAAACTTCCATGGTCATTCAATTAGTTACTCTAACTTTGGCCCCTGGCCTTCTCCTAGTCTCAGCTCTTGCCACCTATAAATGTCATATTTTCTGGGGATCTTTTGAAAAGAAGAAACTTCACTGCTACGCTCATCCTCCCCTGTGCCACTAGGTTTTGCAGACTTTACCAGGATGAATTCTAGCTCGGTCTTTTATAGAAATTTGTCATTTTAAAGACAGGCTATTGACAAAATATTTCCTGCTCCCATTGCTTTTATGGGTTTCTCACTCTTCCCTTTTGTTCTTTCAGCTAGATTGTGTTTGGGGAGGGATGTAAGTAGAATCTTATGTTTAGTACACAATTTTAAAGCAGAAGTGAGAAACGACCTCTTGAACTTTCACTGAATTCTGTCTATATTGTTGTTAAATGGCAAGACTGTTTGGATTATGTGCCCTGATGTAAAGAGACTTTGCAGAAGTTAAATAATAAGAATTGGCCATAGATGTATAATCAAAACACCCAGCCGTTTGGTTATTTTCATATTCCAATAAATACTTTAACTTTTAAAGAACATTAAACACTTAAAGTTCATTGGAATTAAATGGTGCTTCACTCTCATAATAGACTTTAGTTACCTCTATTTACTCAAATCAGTTGTACTCATAAAATGAATAGCTGGACTTACCTGGGAGTTTATTAACTTTTAGGAGAATATCACCAAGCACTGCCTACTTTAGAAAGCAGGCATTTTCCAGAATTTCTTTTCTTTACCATGTCTTTTATTTGTCTTATGTTCTTTGTGAGAGTCTTTTAATTTGTTTACTTAAATAACAATACCCTGGTTAATACTTATTGAAGGATCTTGTTATTGTCTTTCAACTATTTATCTTTGGATGTCTGATACCTCTGTGAGGAAGAAGGAGAAATAAAACTGACTGGCTAAGAATCCTTACTCAGAGTTGCAGGAACTTTAGCTACTAATTAGGACTCAGTTACTTCTACTTAATTTTTCTTTTGTAATAGAGCAGCATAGCCACCTATCTGAAAATTCCAGGGAATAAAACATGAATCACAGGGAATTTTTAGAGGGTTTTATGGACTGAATTTGTTTGTTCCCCAAAATTCATGTTCGGAAGCCATATGTGATGGTATTTGGAGATGGGGGCCTTTATGAAGTAATTAAGTTTAGATGAAGTCATGAGGGTGAGACCCTTGTGATGGGATTAGGACCTTAAAAAAGAGACGTTGGAGGAGTTTGCTCTTTCTCTATCCTCTCACACCTAGAAAAGCATGTGAGCACACAGCAAGACGGCAGCTGTCTGCAAGCTAGGAGGAAGTTCTGGCCAGAACCTGACCATGCACCATGTTGATCTCAGACTTCCAATCTCCTTAATTGTGAGAAAATAAATATCTGTTGTTTAAGGCACCCAGTCTATGATACTTTGTTATGGCAGCCCAGGAAAATGAAGTCATAGGGGCAAATCTACTGCCACCTCCTTGATTCTGGCAATCAAATTCTCATTACTGGGGACCCAGAAACTCATGCAGTGAGACAGTGCACCAAACTTGAAGCATGTTTTTCTGAGATGCCACCATTGCTGAAATGCTATCTTTAACAGGTTAACCATCTGTGTTTGTTTTTCTCGTGTTTAATCGTGGTAGGTCCCGAGTCATAATACCGTCTATATTTTAGCCACTGATACAGAAAGCCACTTTATCATATAAAATTTGGGCTTGAAAACGACTCTAATTACAAAGATTTAATCCATAGTTTTCCTTTATAATCTAGTCTCCCATACTTTTTATACAGAAGTGATATAACACAGGATGCCTTCACACGAAGGAAGGAAGGAAGGAAGGAAGGAAGGAAGGAAGGAAGGAAGGAAGGAAGGAGAAAGAAAGAAAGAAAGAAAGAAAGAAAGAAAGAAAGAAAGAAAGAAAGAAAGAGAAAGAAAGAAGAAAGAGAGAAAGAGGGAGAAAAAAAGCAAGGAAGGGAGGAGGGGGAAAAAGAAAAACGTGTAATTTCTTTATTGGCTCCATTTTATATTCCCAAACTTTCCAGTTTTTTCACTCATATTGGACTATTTTTGAATATCAAAACCATATTGTCTCTTTTCACATTATACATTTCATTAAAGAATGTTAATCAACATCCCATTAGTGAGTGAATCAAGTAGACTTTGAGCCTATTTCTTTAATATTTGGCTATGTAAATATAACAATACAACCAAATTACTTTTGCTTCCTTCTGGCTTCTTATTAGTAATTAGATGCAAACTTTCCAAATACTAATAGTATACTGATGGATGGTTACTTGCCTTGTGGGCTGCATTTAAAATGCTGGGGTACAATCTGTATCAAAACATAAATCAGTCATCATGAGGATAGACATGGATATTGATTCTGTGGTGAATATTCTCAGGAGATGGTTTTTAGAAAGCCACAGATTAAGACTATATCTATATGGAAGTACCATTGAGCATTTATTGATCTTTGGCTAAATAAGTATACAAATAATGGTACATACCTCTTCACTGTTTCCAGAGGACTTAAATTACATGTTTTAGGTCTAAAATCTTAAACATTCATAATAATACAAATAGATAGGTATACATTTTGACAGAATAGAAGTCATTGTGGCTCAATATGAAATCACTAATGTCTTTGTAAAATCCTGGTGGCCTGAAAAGAAGACATAAATGAAATTGCATTGCAAGGATACAGATAATAGCAAAGAGAAAACAAGAGGGAGGTACTGGTTTTGGTGGTTCACAATGGGTGAAATCAGACGGATAAATTGATAAGATTTCTTTTTATTTAGCTTATTTGCCAACAGAAATAAGGAAGCTACAGAAATATTGACAGTAAAATATAAAAAAAAATACATAGAAACGTTACACCTCTCTCCCAGTTTTGGCTGCTTTTCTGAGCAGCTACTAAAAGTAGGAATTTTATTATAGGAAAAAGTATGAACAAACAAGAGAAATATGCTAAAGGAACAAATAAATTTAACTTTATTTTTCATGAAGAAGCATTTTATATTACGGCGTTTAACTTAATTTACTTTATATAAAGGAAATGTGTGTGAAATATATAGTATTCTTGGGGCGCCTGGGTGGCACAGTGGTTAAGTGTCTGCCTTCGGCTCAGGGCATGATCCCGGCGTTGTGGGATCGAGCCCCACATCAGGATCCTCCACTATGAGCCTGCTTCTTCCTCTCCCACTCCCCCTGCTTGTGTTCCCTCTCTCGCTGGCTGTTTCTATCTCTGTTGAATAAATAAATAAAATCTTTAAAAAAAAAAAGAATTATATAGTGTTCTTAAATGGTGATAGTGATATCATGGCCGTGAATTTAAGGGAATATGTCTTCCTTTTCTTCTCTTCAGCCTATTCTCAGTAGAGCTCCCAGAGTGATCCTCTTAAAATGTGTATTTTAGATGATGCCTTTCCCCTCCTCAGAACCTTCCAGTGATTGCCTATGGCACTTAGTGGAACCATGTTCCCAAGACTGGCAAAAGGCCAGATAGCTCCTAATCCCTTGGTATCTCAATCCTCATCTCCTATTTTCTCCCTGTGCTCTCCAAACCCTCTTTGTTGATTATTGAATATTCTATTCACTCTCCTCTCTTTGGGTCTTTACAACTCATCATTAAAGTATTCTCTGACCAAACCACATAAAATAGAATCACACAAACTCACACAATTTGGGAGACAGCTGTGCCCATTTCCTCTTATACTGCTTATTTTTGTGCGTGGTACTTCTCGTCATTGGCTTTATTACACAATTGCTTTTCACTGAAGTGTAATTAACATAAGGTGTTATATTAGTTTCAGTTGTACAACAAAATGATTCAACAATCCTATACATTATTCAGGGCTCATCAAGATAAGTATACTCTTAGTTCCCTTTAACTATTTCCCCCAAATTATTTATTTGTTTATATTTATCTTCACTGTCCCCAGCAAAATGAAAGATCTCCAAGGGCAGGGACTTTGACTTTTTGTTTACTGCTATATGTAGATTATAGAAAGACATCAACATTTCCCACACTTGTCTAATTTAATCTTTATAGTAACTCTTTACAGGAAATATTATGAACTACGTTTTACAGAGAAGAAAACTAAAGTTTAAATTATACCTATTCCCAAAGATTATCAGCCTTGTAGCTGGTAGATCAGAGTTTCTACACATTTAGATTAACGTACTGCTTGGTGTAGTTGTTTCTCTATTCTATGCAATTCACTTTTGAGGTTGCTAGTCATTTGGTAAATAAAAGGACATTCTAATGACATCCCAAAAATGCAAAATTAAATAATATTCACCATCTATTTCCTCTCTTAGTCACCAATCCTTGAACCAGAAAAAAATAAAGCAACTACTGGAACTAAAATTATTTATAACTCAGGCCTCAAAGAGTGCCAGTTAGTTTTGCTTGTTTGTTTGTGTGTGTTTGTTTTTTCTATTAAGTGAAGGGAGCAAGTGTCCTACACTTTTAATTCAGGAAATTACATGAGGTATTGCTATAAGACAAAACCGATAAATAACATGTTTCTCTCAAAACCATCATTTCCAATGTCCTATCCCTTCTTCTGTTGTTAATCAAACCGTGCTTCGAAATCCCAGAAAAGGTGTGAGATTCCCCCACACACACTACCCAACAGACAATATGTCAATTTTTGACAAATTTCCTATACCAGATATGGCCATAACTGGATGGTTTCCTTTTTTCATGCCTTTTTTTCTTTTTGCTAACCATGCAGGTAAGATATGTCCACTGTGCTTAAAAAATATCCCACTTAAATTATGGCCTAGTGATTCAGGCTGCCAGATCTTACATCAAGACTTATACTGTCCTCTTGATAAATAAATGTGATTGTTGACATTGAACTGAGTCTCCAGCATATTTTTTAGCAATTATTACAATTACCTGGGTTTTTTGTTTGTTTGTTTGTTTTTTAAAGATGGAAATACTCAAGACATCTAATCAATACTCAGCATCTAGTTTAAGACAAAAGTTTAAGAAAAGAGATATGTTTACATGAATTTATATATCCATAGCTTCCCAAAAGTATCTTCCAGTAAAATTCTCAATAGCTATCAGCTGTCATTTTCCCTAACATGGTAATATGATTACAAATACATTGGAATAAACAAATATCCAGATCCTGCAAATTTACTCAAAATGTTATCCTCCTCACCAGTGCGATATTTGAGGAATAACTCCATTACATTTTATCATAAACATTTCTAAACTAAAAAGGAATGGCACTATATATATCATATATATCATATAGTGCCATTCCTTTTTAGTTTAGAAATGTTTATGATATATATATATATATATATATATGAAGAGAAATAGGACTTTATTTAGACTTTATGTGATATAGCAACTTAGGTAATGATTGCATTAAAATCTAAACAGTAATGGTTCTTTATTATCTAAGTATAGTTTAGCTAATCTTTCCTTTTACACTTTACAAGTTTGTTTTTTTTTTTTTAAGAACTTAAAAGTCATCTTGTGTGAAATGAGAGGAAAGCTGGATCTATATTATATCAACCATTTTAAAAAATTTTAAAAAATTAAGACATATCATGGTATTTTGAGTCTCTTTCCCCCTTCCCCTTTTCTGGGCAATCAGTGAATATACTGGTTGCTTCATTGTATAGTTGGAAATGTCCAAATGTACTTGTAATGGTTAATTTTATGTGTCAACTTGCCTGAACCATGGTGACTACATATTTGGTCAAACAGTATTCTGGATGTTTCTGTGAGTGTGTTTTTCGGTTGAGATTTCCATTTAAGTTGGTGAACTTTTTTGAGTAAAGCAGATTGCCCTCAATAATGTGAGTGGGCCTCATCAAATCAGTTGAAAGCCTAAATAGAAGAAAAGACTATCTGTCCCTGAGCAAGAAGGAATTCTGAAGTCTTTTTGGACTTCAGCTGCAGCTCCCTAGCCTGGCAGCCCACCCTGCAGATTTCAGACTCACCAGCCTCCATAATCACAAGAGCTAATGCCATTATTTATATGAAAGCAACTTAGGTTAGTGCTTGCATTAAAATCTGGTTCTTTTGGGACGCCTGGGTGACTCATCCAGTAAGCGGCTGCCTTCAGCTCAGGTCAGGTCCTGGGGTCATGGGATCAAGCCTTGCATCAGGCTCCTTGCTCAGTGCAGAGCCTACTTCTTCCTCTGCCTCTGCTGCTCCCCTGCTTGTGCTCTCTCTCTCTGATTAAAAGAAAATACTAATAAAATAAAATGTGTTTCTTTTAATGAATGTAAGACCACAGTGGTTCTTTATTATGTTAAGTATGGTTTTGCTAATTTTTCTTTACATTTTATGTTTTTCGAAAATATGTAAATAAATATTTTGATATGTGCCTGTGCGTGTGTGTATATGTATGTGTGTATATATATCCATGGATATATATACACACATACATATGCACATATACGTATATATATATGGATATTCATACACATTCTATTGGTTTGTTCCTCTCAAGAACCCTAATACAGTGTTTATCCAGAGAAGAGATGAAGGAAATTGATCAAGAGTATGGAAAATAGCTGAGTTACTTATTTAATACAGACTATTATGAAATATTATGGTTAATTTCTATGGTCATAATATATTTCAAAGAATATCAACCCAGAACTTTAGTGAATTTCCAAGCTCTCTTTTCTGTAGCAAAGTACAGAGGTAATGATTATTGGAATTTTGCCATGGAATCATTCAGTTCCTCTTTTACTTGATATTGATATGATGTGCAACAATACAAGATGATACCATATGACACCAAAACAGCCTTAGAGTGTATTTGCTTTTCTCTGAGTTTTGTTCCATTTTTCCAGATTATTAAATATTTTTTCTAGGAATATACCACCTTATTAAACTAAATATGTCCTAAGAGTTGTCATGGAGCTGATAACTTATAAATTAAAAATAAGTATTGTTTGAGGCAATGGGAACTACTGTAGGCTATATGTATGAAGCTACAAAGAGTACACATGATGAATTAAGAATGATGTGTATTAAGTCCAGACTTTCTTGGTTGACAGAATCTTTCATCCAAATAAGAAATATGAATTAACATCTGAAAAATTTAATATTAATCCATATGGTTGATCTATGAAGGCTGAGAATTTGAAAATATATAACTTTTTATGACGTAAGTATCTTCTTGAGTTTCCTCTTTCTTTAAAAAAAATAGCCTATATACCAAGGATGGATGCAGATATTTATTTTCCTTTATGTTATTGTTATATAAATTAATAATAACAAATGAAAATTATTATTTTTATAAAAGTATTTTATGAGTGTCTAGTGCAGTATACTACAACATTATATGCTATTATTCTTACTAAGTGTATTTTCTTATTTGGCCATCATGCACTAATAGAAGTCCTTGCATTAAATAGAAATCCTTTCATAAAAGCTTTCTACTTTTATGGAGTCAGACTGTCTGGGTCTTAGTATCCAATTCATGACCCATGGAGACATTCAACATCAAAAAAAGAATATTAAGGGTGACAATTTACCACAAAATACATCATAAAAAACAATGACTAAACTAAATGATATCATATTCAAAGACATTTAATGAGAAGCAGAGATCTCTAGTTATTGTGTGCCATCCAACTATTCCACCATATTTCAGGGAGAGGGGTTTTCACAAATATTAACTCTGAATTCCTGGGCGGGGGGGGGAAACAGAATACTTCTGTGAACATTACAAAGAGCTTAAGCTGTTTTGGAGTAAAGTACAGGATTGTCTTTTCAAATGTGCTGACAAACATATTCATAAGGAAAAAAATGGTAATAAAGATAAACTTGGGACAAAATATATTTTGGACTACAGAGAGAGGAACTTTTAATGCTGTGTTAGTGGAAATCATCCTCAGTTTAATACTTATTCTTCTTCATTCAGACCATTCTGTTCAAGTAAGGGAGCCAAGTATTGTTTTTAATGATCCCTAGTTTAGGTTCCAAGGAGAAAACAGAATGGGTTGCCAAATTGGAAATTCCAAATGTAGAGAAGAGAAAAGCCACAAACACCTAAACACATCAACAGATGAAATGTTTACTGGCTACAATTTCTCTATTTGGAATAGCAGACAATAGACAGTTCCTGGAACTTCCTGCTCAGAAGAGTTGTAACAGACATAAGGAACCACCACCTCTTTTCCTGCTTAAATTTATGTAACAGATACGTGTTCTAAGAAAATATGCTCCTGGGGTCTAATGATTAATTTGTGTAAACATGATTTCACTTTCCAGATATTTTTAAATATCTGTAATAAAACCTATGCTTTCACTACATTGGAGTGGCACTTTTGACTATCTGAAGAATAAAAATTGCTTTCCATAATTATATTTAAATATATTTCTTAATAAAAATGAACATATGAAAGTTAGATTCAAAGATTCAAAATGCACTGCTTTAAATTTTCTGTAGGAAAACGATAAAATATAATAGTTCACATTAAAGTGAATTTAAGGTAATTTAAGAAAATATTGTAATTAATTTGGTATTGTTCCCAGAAAAAAAAACAAACATAAATTTACATAAAAAAAGGAACGTGAGAAAATGAATAAAGTAAAATAATTTTTTTTTATTCTTAATTAATCAAAGGTAACTCTTTGTTTTAAGTAATAGTAGCAATGTGCTGGAGTTGGTAATTTGTATAAGTGAAATGAATAACTGTAAAATGATAAGGAAGAGGACGAAGGAATCGAGAATACTCTGTTACAGAGTACCGGCACTCATTGTGAAGCAGGAGAGTGTTATTTGAACATTAACCTCTATTAGCTAAAATGTATGTTGTAGACTCTAGGGTACCCACGTAAGTGTTTAGAAGGAAGTTTACTGAAATGCTAAAAGAAAAGATAAAACAATCATATAAAAGACTCAATTTAAGCAAGGGAAGTAAGAAACAACAAATGTGGAAAAAATAGTGACACACGTGTTAAATACTAATTCAACCATATGTATAATCTCTACATAAATTATGTAAATATATTAATTGAAAAGAGATTGTCAGAGTGGATTTTAAAAAGGCGCAATTATATGAGGTTTATAAGAAACCCATTTTATGTATAAAGTCTCAGGTTAGTTAAAAGTACAGGGATTGCAAAATATTCACCGTGCTAACACCAATCAAATGAAAGCTAGAGTTCATCTGTTAATTTCAGATGAAGCAAATTTAAGAACAAGGAAAGTTATGGGAGATTCAGAGGAGTATTTCATAATGATAAAGGGCCAATTTGTTGATGCTTCAAAAAGATACAGCAATCTTAAATGTGGATGCATCTAGCAACACAAAATCAAAATATGTGAGGAAAAAACTAATAGAACTGCAAGGAAGAATAGACAAGCCCACTATTATAGTTGGACACTTGTGCATCTTGCAGTAATTCATAGTGTAGCAGGCGGAAAATCAGAAGCAACGTACCTGACCTAAACGGCACCATCAATCAAAATGGCCTAATTGACATTTATAGAATATTCCATCAAGGAACAAAGGAATACACATTTTTTCTCAGGTACATATGCAATATTCACTAAGAAAACACATCTAGATTATAAAATACACTTTAAATATTAAAAGAGTAGAAACCACACAAAAGATGTCTTCACCACACAGAAATAACTTAGAAATTAATAACAGAAAGAGAAATAGAGATCCCAAATATTTGAAGATTAATTAACATACTTCCAAATAATACACAGATTAAGGAAGATTTTTTTAAATTTAAATTCAATTAGCCAACATATAGTACATCATTAGTTTTGATGTAGTGTTCAATGACTCATTAGTTGCATATAACACCCAGTGCTCATTACATCACGTGTCCTTCTTAATACCCATCACCCAGTTAACCATCCCCCCACCCATCTCCCTTTCCACAACCCTCAGTTTGTTTCCTGGAGTCAAGAGTCTCTCATGGTTTGTCTCTGTCTCTGATTTCTTCCCATTCAAACTGAGTTTTTGAGTGAAATCTAAAAAATAAATATTTGAACTTCAGGAAACAAAATAAAAGATCAATTATATGGGAAATCAGTATTAAGAAAGAAGTTTATAGAACTAAATGCATATATTAGAAGAGTAGAAAGATCTAAAATCAGTAATGAAAGCTTCCACCTTTGGAAAATATGAAAAGAAAACTACCTTAAGCAGAAGAAAAGAAATAATAGAAAAAAAATCAGAAATCAATGAATTTGAAATCATGAAATTAATGAGAGAAAATCAAAGAAAGTAAAAGCTGATTTTTTAAAAGATCAATAAAACTTTCAAAGATTTAATCAACAAATAAAAAAAAGAGAGAGAAGTCACGAACTGTTGATACCAGAAATGAACAAATGTCATTACTACTGAGCTCATGGACATTAAAGAGTGATAAAGGAATACCATTAACAACTCTATGTTCAGGGCACCTGCACCCAATGTTCATAATAGCAATGTCCACAATAGCCCAAACTGTAGAAGGAGCTGAGATGTCCTTCAACAGAGGAATGGATAAAGATGTGGTTCATAATACAATGGAATATTACTCAGCCATCAAAATGGATGAATACCTACCATTTACATCGATGTGGATGGAACCGGAGGATATTGTGCTAAATGAAATAAGTCAATCATGGATAGACAATTATCATATGGTTTCATTCATATGTGGAATATAAGAGTATGTTCTTATATACTTATATGGTGCAGAGGACCATAAGGGAAGGGAGGAAAAACTGAATGGGAAGAAATCAGAGAGGGAGACAAACCATGAGAGACTCTTGAGTCTGGGAAACAAACCGAGGGTTTGTAAAGTTTATATGGAAAGATGAAGAACCCATAATAGTCAACAAAATATTGAAGAATAAAATTAGAGGAGTTGC
Organism: Ailuropoda melanoleuca; assembly: GCF_002007445.2. Lineage (NCBI taxonomy): Eukaryota > Metazoa > Chordata > Mammalia > Carnivora > Ursidae > Ailuropoda > Ailuropoda melanoleuca. Next base: position 118,697,723 of record NC_048222.1, read on the forward strand.
ATTACCAATTTCAATTTGGATAAGCTATTAATCAAGATAGCATGGTATTCAGGGAAGAATTGAAATGTTGATCAATTGAACAAAAAAATGCTCATACTTAACACAAAATAGGCAACTGATCTTTGATAAAGGAGCATAAGCAATTCAATAAAGAGAGAATGGTCTTTTCAACAAATGCTACAAGAGGAATTAGACATCATTATCCAAAATGCAGAATAAATATAGACACAAATCCTACAACTTCATAAACATCAACTCAAAATGGATCATTGAGCTAAGTTTGAAATGCTAAAATATAAAATTCTTTGTAGAAAACATTAGAGAAAATCTTGATGACCTTGAGTTTGGCAGTGAGTTTTTGTGATTTTTCTTTCAATTTTATTGAGCTATAATTGACATATGGCATTATAGAACTTTAAGGTGTACAGAACAATGATTTGACTTACATATGTTACAAAATGATTACCATAACAAATTTAGTTAACATCCATCACCTCGTATAGATGCAAAAAAAGAAGAAATTTTTATTTTCTCTTGTGATAAGAACTTTTAGGATTTACTTTCTTAAATTTCAAGTATATCATTGAGCAATGTTAACTATACTCACCATGTTGTACGTTATATTCCCAGTACTTATTTATCTTCTAACTGAAAGTTTGTAACTTTTGACCACTTTCATCCAATTCCCCTGGCGATGAATTTTCAGATAAAACACAAAAGTGCAATTCAATAGAAAAAAAATTTAATTGGATCATTAAAATTACAAACATTATGAAAGACACTGTTATTAAAATCAAAAGTCAAGTCACCGACTGAGAGAACACATTTTCCAAATACATATTTGACAAAGGTCTTGGATCCAATATATGCAAAGAAATTTTAAAACTCAACAATAAAAAAACTGCAACCCAATTAAAAATGGCCAAAAGAGCACTCACCAAGAAATTTATACAGATGGGAAACAAAAACATGCAAAGGTGCTCCGCATCATATGGCATTAGGAAATTGTGACTTAAAATAACAATAAAATACTACTATACAAATATTGTAATAAGTAAAATTTAAAAATTGATATTACCAATTTCTAGCAAGGATGTGGAGCAACAGGAAATTTTATTCATAGATAGAGGAAATGCAAAATGCGAGATTTTGGAAGACAGTTTGGCAGTTTCTTGCAAAGCTAAACATAATCTTGCCAGATGATCCTGCAATCAGATCCTATCTATTTGCCTGACTGATTTGGAAAGTAATGTCCACATGAAAGCCATGCACATGAATATTTATAACAGCTTTATTCATAATTACCCTAAACTGTAAGCCACCAAGGTGCCCATTAACAGATAAATGGATAAACAATCTGTGATGCAACTAAGTAATAGAATATTATTGAGTTAAATAAAAAGTGAGTAGTTAAGCCACAAAAAGAAATGGATCACGGTAAGTGCATATTGCTAAGTGAAAGGAGCCAATCTAAAAAAAAACTACATATTTTATGATTCCAGTTATACAATACCCTGGAAAAGTAAAACTATGAAGACAACAAAAAGATCAATAGTTCCCAGGGATTTGTGGTTGCCAAGGTAAATTTGAATAGGTGAAGCACAGGGGATGTTTTAGAATGATAAATCTCTCCTGCATGATATTGTATTTGTGGATACATGTACCCATTTAGCAAAACCAATAGAACTTTACAGCATAAGGAGTAAACTTAAATGTATACAAATTAAAAAAATAAATAAATAAAAGACTAAGGGATTCCAAGAAGGAACATAGAATATGACAAAATAATCTACTTGTATTAAAGTATCTGAAATAACCTCACTGAAGGGGACAGGGAAAAATGTGCCGATGTAAGAATCTTTGGAAATGAATAATATATGTAGAACTGAAGACAAAAAAAACTGTGTACATAAGCACTGTATTCTATTGATAGTCGTGTGTCTCATGAGGTTATGGAATAACAATTCTGCTATTACCATACATGTATACTGGTGTTGAAAGATAAATAAATAGAAAACTGATGGTGGGAGATACATTTCTCCCTATTGTAGTGAGAATTTACAGAGAAGAAAAAAGGAAGTTAGAATACCCAGTGGCAGTAATGGAGTAGGGTTGAAGACCATGATACTTTGAAATTCATGATTACTTGGCTATAAACTCAAATGTATACATATAGAAATATTTACAGATTTGCATATATACCTGGGTTTGTATTCACACATATGTTTCCTTGCTCTGTCATTTGAATGACACCTTCACAGCAACTAGCACACTTAACACCCGAACTTTGGTTACTAGTTCCATTCTTTAACACAAAGAATCAGAGCTCCTTGGAGAAATGGGTAATTCTAGGACTAGGGCAGGAAATATGGTAAGCCTGAAATATCTTGGAGTGCCAGAAAGTAGGGAAATGTGCAAGTATACACACACAACAATGGGGGTATGTCAAAGTTATACAGAATTCAACAGAAAGAACGCCCAATAACCAAATCAGGAATAAACTGATCAACTAAATCAATAAGGTAGAATTGGATTATAACCCATGGATAAAATAAATGTCCATGATTTTACCCTGATATAAATGAATGAAAGAATGAATGAATGAATAAATAAATGAATAAATGGGAGAGAAGAGATATATCTCTCATCCAACAGAATTCCAAATAAATATGTTGATACTCTGTCCTTAGGGAGAGAGCATAACTCCCCATCTCACAACTGTGGACTACATATAGTGACTTTCTCTGAAAAAGTACATTAAAGAAAGGGGGAAAGGATAAAGAGTAAATTTAAAGTGGAAAACCTGAAAAAATTATTTCAGTCAAATGATCTAAGGTTAACATTAACAGTTACAAATCATGTTGATAGTATGTACCCTTGTTATGAAGTAAAGAAAATGGCACTTTTTCTCTGTGACCTTTCTCCTCAAAATTCATAACTACAGTGTAATCATGAGGAAAACCTTGGACAAATCCGAATTGAGGGACATTCTACAAATGTCCAGTACTCAAAAACTGTTAAGGTCAATAAAAACAAGGAAAATCTGAGAAGAAGAAACTGACAAAGACCCAATAACTAAATGTCACATTGTACGCTGGATGGGATGCTGTAACAGAAAAGGACATTAGAAAAAAACTAAGGAAATCTGAATGAATCATAGACTTCAGTTAATAATAATAAATCAATATTCATTATTGTGTCAAATGTACCATATACAACAGGAGATATTAATAATAGGGGAAATTTGGTGCAAAGTACATGAGAACTGATTAAAATATCTTTGTAATTTTTTATAAATCTCAAAATAAAAAATGGTAAAAATTAAAGTTTATTGAAAATATTTGGTGGTGTACTTTCATTAAGGTTACCCACCTATTTATTTACTTGGTCATAATGTTAACAGGTAAAATCTGATCTTGAATATCTTAATCTTTAAGGATCTGAAGACTGATCATTGCCAGAAATCCATTTTTAATATTTGAGGAAATTCATTAAAAGATCAGTTTATCATGCTTTGTGTAAATTATTTATTCAAAAATATATTAAGGAGGACCTACTTTGTACCTAGCTTTATACTCAACATTACTGATACAGTGTATACAAGACTATAATGTGTCTTCATAAAACATCCAGTCCCTAGTTAAATTTCCAGTAATACAGTTTAAGTTAAGCATCTAACCTCCATTATTCTGAATTTATATTGAAATATTTCAAAGTATTATTATTTAAGAATCTTAATAAGACATTTATTAATAATTAAAGCTCATGCTCATTAATATTTCTTATTAAAGGAAATTCTTTTTAACAAAACAAATGTACTATTTTAATGCACTGATGTGCTTCATCTGTTTAAACAACCAAAATTAAGTAATTAATAATCTTTACTTATTGTCTTAACTATCAGGATATTTAAAGGTAATTTTCTTCTCAGCTGATTATTTTAATGTATATATCACATTTAATCATATTGCTGTCCCATTTTTATTAACATTATTTCACTAATTTTATTTGCTTTCATTAAGTCAAAAACTCACTTTTGTTAAAACTTTTTGTTAAACCTCGCTTATTAAAATGAGGATAAAATCATCAAATGAGAAGAAATGTTGTAATGTTTTATATGGGGAAGTATACATCCTCCTTATATATTTGAGAATGATGTGTTATTCTTGTTGACTACTTTATTAAAATGTGTTTTCCTCAAACTGTTAAATTTGAATTATCTGGGGTGCCTGGTTGGCTCAGTTGGTTAAGCATCTGCCTTTGGCTCAGGTCATAATCCCAGGGTGCTGGGATCAGGCTCCATTTTGGGCTTCCTGCTCAGAGGGGAATCTGCCTTTCTCTTTCCCCCTGCTCCTCGACCCTGCTTGTGCTCTCTCTACCACTCACTCACTCACTCTCTCTTTCAAATATTAAAATAAAATAAAATAAAAAAATAAAATAAAGTAAAAAAACAACAAATTTGAATTAATTGTCATAATGATTATCTCTGAATTAGGCTGTATTGACAATATCCTTTTGACAATCCATTGTTTCTGCGTTATATACAAGCAGAATTTTTTTTTTCTTCTATGAAGTAAAAGAAATAAATTTTGCTTGGGGCAGGACTAATGTGGAGGTTTTCATCGCTCTTAAGGAATCACTCCAAATTCGTATCAAAAGCCCATAAATAGTACATGTAAATATTACTCCATTCAATTTCTTCCCATTTGAAATTAACTTTCTGATAGGCTATTTGACAATTTAGTTAAATGACATTGCTTCCCCTCTTGTTCTGTGTGCACAGGAAAATGATCTCAGCACTGCACAAACAGGGCTCAGTGAGAAGAGAGGGCACAGAGGGATCACAAGGCCAGGTGCAGCTAGGTGTGGGTTCAGAAAGCTGAATAACGGAAGACAATTAAAGAGTAACCATTCTGGAAATAATTATTTGAGCTTGCAATCATTTAAAATATAATCTGTATAAGTTCAATTAAAGATGGTTAAATGGCATGGAAACAAATATAAATTCATAGAACTTTAATATTCTGGATAGGACTATAAAAATCAATTAGCAGAAGACACAAGAAGAGAAGAATGTAGAAAACTGTCTCCTTTCAAAGGCAGATGGCAATTTTCTCTTAGTGACTTTATGGAAATGGAGCCTGGGTGGACCCATTACCTGAGTGTGTTTGCAGACGACACTGGATTCCTATTCATCCAACAGACTCTGTGAGGTGAGGTGCTCAATAATAGCTCTCTCTATTTTGAATGTGCAGCCAGGCCTAAATCAGATGATTCTGAGACTTGAGAGAAGAGTTTAATAGGAAAATGGAATTTTAGCTCCACCTGTGCTGTTGTCTACTTGCCAGTGCTGATTATAGGAAATTAAACAGTTGGAGTCTTCAAAACATGAGAACTTCAAATGATCAGGCATCGAGTTAACTCTTACAGGGTAGATGAAAGAAATTTCTTTAGTGAAAGTATAACTAAGCTGAAATTCATCAACATATTTTAATGAAAAAAAAAAATAAAGATCCTAGCCATCTAGTTTCTTTTGAAAGCTAGAGTTTCTTAATGAAAAATTTCCTATAAAATTGAAGTCTGCTAACTTTGTGCCTAACTACTTCCTCACACTCCAGGAAACTAGTTCCCTTGATTTCAACTATTGCTAATTCTCCTATATGTGCAATGCTATCCAGTCGCTCACCCCAGGTCTTGGAATAATTTCTAGAGATACGCAGTTCCAGCCTTCTTAATAATAGCCATAAGTGGCACCCCCTGGCCTGTGCCAACCATTTTGTTTCCTGGCCTTGGCCATTCCCCATATGATCCGGTTGCCTAATTTTACCTTTCCCATTTCCCAGAGAAATCCTTTAATGACATTCCCATAATTTTACCCTACACCAGGAGATATTAATGTACTCATTCACTTGCTCAGTCTTCTAACTTCTGGTTTTCTCACTTCTTTCCATTGCTTTGACTGCCAAAGACTTTAATAGGTTTAACAAGCATAGCTCACACATATCTATGCACATGGACAGTAACATTATGTAGTTTGTCAACAGACTTTTTTGAACAGCTCTTTGAAATGACTCAGTAGTAAGTATCACAGTCCGACATGGACACTTTGATTTCCAATGCATGAAAATTAGTTTACTGTATATTAGAGCAAACTCACTTTCATTGACAGTTACTGATAATATCTGTCCATGGTAGTATAATCATGATATATGCCATGCAATTGATATTGTCTGATTGATAAATAATTTCCACAAAAGTAATGAGGAGCATGTAGTAAGTACATTCTCCGATTCACGTTATTAGATAGGGGAAAAAAAAATCACGTTTGAGAGAAAGAGCACTGAAGTCACATATAGGTTTCTTACCTGTTATGTGACTTTTGCTGTATTATTTAATTTATAAACGATTAAATAAGGCACACCTCAAAGAGTTGTGAGAATTTACAATACACATATCCTTAAATATATATTTATAAAGTACACAGGACACTGCTTGGGATATAATAAGGGTTTAATAAACAGTTTCTTTAACTTAAAAAAACCCTATATATTCATCTGTAAATTATCTTTTGGTGACATGAAAGCATGTCTCCTAATGAAATCAGTTTCCAAAGGAGTATGTCCAAAAATGTTGGGGTTAATGTACAGCGTGAAATCAGCCATAATACCTGGCTTGCTGAAATGTAACACAGAGGCTGCCCTCTGGCTTGTTAAAATGTAACACAGAGGCGGCTAAGGGCAGGGAAGTTTTTAGAGAAGGCCCTAGGCCTTAGGAATGCCGAGGCCTACATGACCACTCTGCCATGGGAATGCTGCGGGGAGTTGCCCTCCCAAAGCTTTCCTAGCCCAAACAGCTACCCTGCGATCTAAGAGAGTAGCATTGTCCCTTAGGCTGTGTTCAGCAGAACTCGTAGAACTCGCCCAAATTAGCATATTGTATCCTTCCTGTAAACAGATCTTCCCAGTTTTCAGTAAGAGAGGTCACACATCACGTGCTTGAGGAACGGTGATAAGGATTTGTGATTATCCTGAAGGACCAATAAAAGCAGAGCAAAGAAGAGCAAAGAGTCTTGGCCTCTGAGCATTGACCCCTACCCCCTTACCTTCTCCTCTTTCAAGGTAAAGTTTGGAGTAATCTTTCATCCATTGGTACAGAGTTTGCTGGTTATTCCTGGCACAAAGACAGCTGTGTTATTAAAAGTGAATTACCATGTAATATTACAAGAAATACTAGATTGTTATGTCAAATAACCACTCTAACCTAAAAAAATAGCATCAATTGTTTACAAAGATAGATAAAATAGAACTGAAATGTGAGCTTTTGACCAGAGGCTGAGTCTTTTAGTCTCCTTTATTTACTTTTTCAATTGCACCAAACATATCTGCTAGAAAGGAAAAAAATGAAAGTTGCACTCTTAGAGTCACATTGCTGGTAGAGTGCATGCCTAGAGTTTTAGAAATATCAAGCCACGTTAGCTAGCCACAGTTTCCGAAAGAATAAAAATGGATGAATAGTGTAAAATTGGTTTCCCATATACAACTGAAAAAAGCAGGTACATTGTGTCCATTTAGAGATGTATATTTATGACCTTCACGCTTTTCCGAAGCTGCGCAGTGTTAAGCTCTTAGCTTTCCCTCTCATTTGAAAGATAACAGCTGGCAGATCTGGCAGACTTTAAGCTGCCAATCATTTAGAGAGCTGTATTTGTCTCGATTAAATAAGCACCAGTTATTAAAACTAGGCCTTGACATTCAGGAGAGTCTGCGGTTGTTTTTAGGTCTGTCTGTACCAGAGTGATGCCTCAGTCCTGGACTTCTCCGTTACCAGGAGAAGCCAGTGAAAGGGTCCTGGGTGCCATTAACCAGCCTCCCCTCAGTAGAAACACTCTAGAGATGATTTCAACCCTGAAATTAAAAAAATACATATATATATATAAAATTTATGTTTTTGTGCATATATTTATATGTATTTATGTATATGTGCATAATTTATATATATGTGCATATATGTATAGTTTATATCTTGAAAGAATTCATGTTCTTCAAAAGGGAACCTATTGTGAAATTTTATTGAAACAATATTTCAGGTTATCAAAGTTGTTAGAATTTTTTGGCCAAAGGAATTCTTATTGACTGATGGAAGTTTGCATTTCTCACTTGGAAAGGGTGCTGTAGAAACCATAGGAGAAGATGTAAATATCACTCCACATGTGAGCCCTGCATTTCAAAGGCTTTCTGGTTAGAATGCTGTGATTGTACTGAAGCTAGTAATTGAATATATCCAATTCCATGAGAAAGAATAATAATCTCAGTATGAAATATGATAACATATTCTCCGCAATCTTTTGTCTAGTTAAAACAATGTTTGCCACCAAAATAAGATAGATAATCTATGCCAACTGAAGGATTTTCACTTGTCTTAGTTAATTTATGTATTTGTCTGTACTGGTCTTACAAGATAAATTTCTAAATGATGTGCTCTTTCCAAACTTAATGTGTTCTTCATTTCTAGCTATTGCTTAGTAGTGTTGGTTTGAATCATAATATTCTACTGAAAATAAATCATAAATGGTGATAGGGCTGTGGTTATTCATATGAAATTTCCAAAGGTCGCTTTAAGAAGTGTAGAGAGCTATGTATCTGTCATATCAAAGTACAATAGGGAAGGCCATTTAGAAAGGAAAAAGAAAGTTAAGGGTTTGCTTTTCTGTGACTTTTCTACCTCACTTAGAAGTGGGGTAGACCACTTCTTTATTCACAAGCACTTTCTTCACTACTCAAAGTTCCCTTGATGGGAGAGAAAGAAAGAGGCAACGGGGCATACCAATGCAGCAGTTTTGATGAACGCTAATCGGTAAATTTAGCTGCCCAAATCTTCATGCTGTACTACTCACTGTCTTTAAGAACTGTGGAATTAAATGTTTCATAATGTTGAATTATACCATTAAAATCCTCTATGCAGCTCTCTGTTCCTCTGCAAACCTGGTTTATCCCATTATGTATTGCAAGTGATATGTAACATAAAAGGTGTAATCAAGATTTCAATAGGGATATTTTCAACAATTTTGTTTACTCTTTTTAAGCTTCTAGTGCATAGATGAAAATTAATTCGTTTATTCAGATAATTGCATTTGAAGAAAGCTTTTGCCCCGATAATTCAAATTATTTAAGTTAAAGCATATTTGTTTCCCAAATTAACTCAGTAATTAGCACTCTTATTTTATGTGCAAATGCAAATCAGAACGTAAATTCTTGCATAGTAATAAACTAATAAACTTATATCTCATACTTTCAACTTCATTTTGTCTTTTGATCTAAACTATGCCCAACTTCCAATTAGAATTTCACACAAAGTAGTGGCATCTAAATCCAAAACAAGGTGGAAACTAAATTTATAAAATTGCATTATATTTTTTCAGTTTTTAAAAAATGTTAATCAAAAGAGGATCATATATAGAAGGACATACTTTTAAGATTATGAATTAGGTATTAAAAATTAGCTTGCCTATTCAAATATATTCACAAAGTATTTATTTGAATAAATGAAATATATAGTGAATTTGAAATTTTTACTTGTTCTAAACAAAATGTTTTTAATATATATTTAGTAAAGCAATTGGAAAATGTGGTAATTATGGCTTCATATTCATGAAATATAATACTTCAAATTATAAAGAGATAATTTATATGCAATGCTTGAATATTTTATGCTTTTTAATTATACAACCTTGATATTCTTTGCAATGAAAATTATCATCTAAGTATATTCATATTTTCAATATCATTATGAAGGAAAATAAATCTGCATAGAAGAACCATCCAAATGTTATTGCCAGACATTAAATACACATGTCAAGAAGTTACAAAATGACATATACTCTTGAGACACGATGCCACCCATATCATTAAATTTCATGAAATACTTGTTAAACTACAATAATCAATTGAAAACTCATTATTTGTGTATCACTTCCAACATATCAACTAACTTCGAGAAAGGGAACAAATTAGTTCAACAAAGGTGATGTAGATTTTCTAAAATTTTACAATTTTTGGTTTATATGTCTGCATTAAAGACAGTTTGAAAGCAAAAACAAATGCTATGCAATGAGTATAGTATTCCTTTATGTACTTTTGGTACATTTATGTAAGTAGGCTTTATAAATAGACATTTTTCTTATTTCTGGTTGTTTGCATTTACTAATAATCCCATGGTGAAAATATACTTTTGGAACTTTATGGCATCCTTGAATCAAAGACATATCCATTTAATATTGGGGTAAATATTGGCAAGTTGACTTCAGGAAGATTGTATTAATTTATGCTCCCACTAATAGCACAGGATAATCTCTGAATTACTCCCCCCTAAAAACTCTAAAATGATACTTTATTATTGTTTTATTTTGTAGTTTTTAAAGAATGATTTCTATGTTTAGGGATAGTTTTGATTAATTTTTCTCTGAAATTAACTTCCTTTTCATCATATAATTTTTGATTTTCTTTATTTTTATGGTTTTTTTTAAGCATAAGATAAGCAGTTTATGGACAAATGGTACCTCATTCTTTGTGGTATGTAAGTCTGCATCATGTTTGAAAGGGTTCTTAACTCTGAACTTTCAGAAGTGGTACCAATATTTTTGATTTTATGTTTTATAAGAACTTGTTTCATAAGTAATATACTTTGAATGCAAAAGATTTGTAAGATAACAATTAGTTGGAATGAAAAAGTTTCTCTGTTTTTTAAACTTGTCAATATTTTCATATCGAAACAATTTTTAATATATTTTTTAAAGATTGTATTTATTTAATTGAGAGACAAAGAGAGAAAGAAAGTATGAGCAGGGGGGAGGAGCAGAGGGAGAGAGAGAAGCAGACTACCCACTGAGCAAGGAGCCCAATGTGGGACTCCAGCCCAGAACCCTGGGATCATCCTGGGATCATGACCTGAGCCAAAGGCAGAGGCTTAACCAACTGAGTCATCCAAGTGCCCCATGAATAATTTTTTTTAATAAAAAAAATAAGTCTGACTTTATCTGTCCCTCCTCCCTTCCTCACATCCTCCTTCTCTCCTTATTTTTTTTCCTTCCTTTCAGCAGTATATATTAATCAATTATCACATACCAAGGTTTATGGTAGTGCAGTTTTTGCATCTGGCTGCTAGAACAATGTGTCAACAATTATGATTTTCTCCTGAGCCCCCACCACAAGTTTTACTTTCTGAATATGCCAGCAATTGTCAGCAAGTTTGCTAAGCAATGATTCCTCAAGGCACGTGATGCATAATCAGATTGGTCCCTAAAACCTTTTCTTTCAGTATCCTTCACGTCAAAATGCAGCTTGTAACTTTTTCAATCATGTAGACAAGCATTATAAAGGCATACAATAACTATTTCTAAATAATGACATATAAGTGAAAAAAATCTTGCTTTCAAAGACAGTTTTATAAGAATTTGAGAAACACGAGCATGTAATCCAAATTCAATTTATTGATTGAGTTTTTCTCATGTTTCAGATCCAGTTCTGTTATATGAGTACATGTTCAGCTGGGAGGCAAAGAAAAAAGCCACTTTATTTTCATTTTAACGTTTAATACAAGCCTAAACCTCATCAAAATAAAATATTATAAGGTTGTTATAAATTCAAAAAATCCCCAGTGCTTTTTATCCAGTGACTCATGCAGTAGATAGCACACGTTATTGAAGATTGATATCTATTAAATACTGAAGAAGTTAGAATCAATAATCCAACGTTCCTTTGTATTAATTCTGCACACACAGACTAATTTTAGATAAATGTATATAAATGAGTGTGATCATAAAAAGTTCTGTGATGTTTTAGAAGCAATAGAACTATTCTATGTCAAGCAGGAAATGAAGATTTTTTTTCTTACTATTCCTAAATTGTTTGTAATCACTGTTCTTAACAGTTTTGAAAATTTTCTAATTATAAACTCACACAACAATCCAAATGTCGTTTGATTATTAGATTGAAATTTGTAAATGATTACATTTTTAAACAGTTAACCTGCAAGTATGGAAATAGGTGATTTGTATCAGATGATTTGGACTGTGTCTGCCTAACAACTGGTCTGTGAGCCCCAGTGGCCTGGAAATAGACATTTTTAACAAGTTCACCAGTGATACAGACTCAAAAGCTTATCTACTTTGTTACTTCATCATTTTTACTTGGGAGAAATAAACAAATCAGACCTACAAGTTTATCTAATTTGAGACCTATTTTTACTCAGATGGCAGGATGGAAAGAAGGAAAGAAAGAAGAAAAAGAAACATTCTTAGCTTACTTGAGAAACACTTTATATATTATTACTTCTATTATACATATACAGATAATGCGGTCTTAAGGTAGTAAAATATTTTTCTCAAATTTTAGTGACTTTGAAATTACTCTTTATTGGCATTCTTGTACACTGTAAGTAGGAAGTAACGGAATAACCCTTTAGAAAATAAATGACATTTTTTTAAAAAATCACAGAATATTGAACCTAGTTTTAATCTATTCTAATCTATTGATCAATCTATCTTCCTAGGGAATTGAAAACATATGTGTACACACATAATTAAATTAGGGTATTTTAACAACTTTATTAAAAATGCTAAAAATTTGAGAATATCCTAACTGTCCACCAACAGAATGGCTAAAAAATGGTGGTATATTTATACAAATGCGTTTCTACTCAGCCATAGGTAGAAAGAAACTACTGATACATGCACTTACGGGGATGAATCAAAACCACTACGCTGATCAAAAGGGTTTATATTGTATGGGTCCATTTACATGAATGTCTAAATTAGGTAAACCAGCTAGAGTGAAATAAATCAAAATAGCAGATGCCTCTAGAGTATGGGAAGTGGGGGAAAGCAATGGACTGAGAAGGAACACAGCCTACTGAGGTGACAGAAATGATCTATATTTAATCTGTAATCTGCCTAGTGGCTTCATTGTTGAATACATGCTTTAATATCCATCATACTGTTGCACGATTGCAGGATTCTTATCTCATGGAGTCAAAGAATGAATCTCACGGACACAAAAGGGTGAAGTGAATTGAAAGTTTGTTAAGTGAAGGTGAGAGCAGAAAATAAAGAAAAAGCTCTCAAGAGTGAAAAGAGTACTGAATGGGTTGCCCCTGAGAGCCTTTAGTGGCAGTCTTTTATCAAAAACTTGACCAAGGAGCTTGTGGCCTTGAGATTCTTGTGCCGTCTTGGTTTGAGCAAGGACTATTGAGAAAATCCTTAATGACATACTTCTTTGAGGTCTGGTCATTTTCTGTGATTATAATGTAACCACCAAAGAAAAATATCCCTTAACATCCAAGGCCAGGTGGTCTGGTCTATTCTTTTACCTCTTCTTCACTCTGTTTTAGCACTTCTGCCTGCCAGAAAGAGTTTCAGAGCCTAGTCAGGGGCCCCCTACCTCTCCCTGCCTATACCTTAACCCTTTCCTTACTCAATACTGTAACACCTAACAGATGTGAATTATGCTGTATGTAAACTAAAACCCAAATAACAAAAATGGTCTTCCTAAAAAATGCTCTGAGAGACTGACCCAGGGATCTATCTGAAGATCCTGAGATCATGACCTGAGCCAAAATGAAGTTGGTCACTTAACCAACTGAGCCACCCAGGTGCCCCCCAACCTATTTACTTTGAAATCCTGCATACACAAAAGTATATTAATTATTGTGTCACCTGTTGATGGATATTAAAATTTGGTTTCTTATGTTGGTGTCTGTGCATTTGAGTAATTGGGCTTTTCTTCTAGACTGCAGGTTTGCTTTTGCGAAAAGTTCTCCACCAGTCGGCTCAATTAGGGTTTCTAGGTATGTCTGCTGGTAATGTCCTTGGACAGGTGAGGCCTGCTGTTATGTCTATTTGCGGGCTAGGCAACTGAACTCTGAGGATACGGTTGGGGGAGGGGCTACCACTGACTGAGAACAGTTGGCTGGGACTGCTGGCTTGGTTCTCTACCCAAGTGAGGCTGTAGGATGGGCTCCATGCTTTTCTGGATTCTCTGGTCGGGGTTACTAGATGGTCAGCACTGGGTATTATATTCAGTAGTAAATGGGACAATGATTTAGCTTCTTGTACTGACTGGCAGGGCATCAGGACAAGACCCAGGGCCTGTAGAGCTCATTGTTTGGGGATCCAGATCAGGCCAGAGTATGCACTGAATTCCCTGGTTAGGTGAGGTTCTGCTCTGCAAATGGGGGAAGCCATGGGCTGTGCCCTCTCTTCAAGTGCCGCTCTATGCAGAGCTGCTGAAAGGGCTCTGCAGCTTCCCTTGTGCTCTGGTTAGGTTCCCTGGTCAGAGAGGCTGAGTGCTATATTCAGAGATGAGTGGGGCTATGAATTAGATTCCATGCCCAGGAACAGTAAAGCTTTACTCTAAAGCCAGTAAAGCTCTTTGTTGTCTTAATTCAAGCTGACTCACACCCTAAAACCCCTAAATGAATGGGTCCATCCACCCATCTCTGACACCATAGCTTCCAGAAGCTGTCTTCTGATCCGGGCCTGAAGACACTCTCTACAGCTGGTGGGGTGAGGTACCAGCCCCCTGGCTGGTGGAAGGGGAGAGTCAATCCAGGCTACACTCAATTTTCCAAGCAGCCTTTCTCACTGGGAGGGGCTGGAAGCCACCCTCAGCCCTGGCTAGGAAGCAATTCCCCCACCTGTGCATAGCACAGGAACACGCCACTCCCAGAGTGCTTCAGAGGCAATCGGCTCTGCTTGCCTGTCACTCAGTTTGAGTGCCTCTGGGCCACGCTGCCTCTAGGAGTTGTCGCCACCCCCTCTGGTCAGACACTTTCCACAGGAGGTGGCAAAACTTCTTCGAGGTTCTAAATAACCATGTTCCCTGGTTAGAGTGCATCCCAGCTTGGTTCTCCAGATGAGCAAAACCACTGGTTGGGATCACTATTTGGGCATTGCATGTATGAACTCAGTCTGCCAAGATCTGTGTGCTGGTTGTTGCAAATCCCTACCCCTTTCTCCATCACAGTCAGATTCCCAGTGATTGAGCCCAGAAGATTTCCCTGCAATCCACGTGGCAAGAGATCAGAATAGGGGCTCCCACAAAATGAGGGGAGGAGGCTGGTCCCCCAGAGAAAGGAGAGGTTCAGCGGAGAACTCTCAGCATGGTGCTATGCTGTCCTGGGGGAGGGGCAAGGAGGTCAACACATAGCCACTTCTCTCACCCTTCAAATACAGTCTGTGGGGCAGGGTGTGCTGTAGCCTCACACCTGTGTTCTAGAATTCTCTCAGTGGTTTCTTCTTCTTAAATAGTTGCTAGTTTTCTTGTGAGGGAGAGCAAAGTCAAGAACAGCCTATGTCGCCATCTTGGTGCTATCACCTCCCTGCTGATATTTTTATTGATATCATCTTAAATGCATGAATTTACTAAAAGAAAATAAAATATTTTATATTTTGAATGTCTACCAAATGCCTTTCCATTTATTCAAGTGTACTCTTATGCCTCTTAATAATGTCTGCAGGTAGGTTTTTAGATTCATTTTGAACTTATTATTTGACATATTTCTATTGCTTTTGAAATAAATTCTTCTACTATGGTGCCGTGCATATGAATATAGTTATTATATGATTTTTGTACTATTATTTTCTACATTCTCTTATTTTGTAACAAAAATTTGTACAATCCTTTCAGTTCTAAGTATACTATCATATCTTCCGCAGAATTAAAAAAATCTTCTTCCTATTCATGTTTCATATTTCTCATTTTTTTTCTGTTCTAAATATATTGGCTAGTAATTTCAGAGTAATATTACTTAATTGACTGGTAGTGTACATTCTTGTCTTGATCTGACTCTAGTGGGTATAATGCTTGTTTTCACTCACTAAAACAACACTGGCTTTTGGTGATTAATAGATAACTTTTTTTTAACTATTGAGAAGGTATTAATCTAGTTCTAATTTATTGAGGGTGTGTGAGTGTGTGTGTAAGTGAGAGAGAAAGCGCATACACAAGTGTTGACTTGACTTAGGATTCTTCCCACCAGACCAAGAATTTTTCTAATTATATATTCCAAAGAGCACCTTTGTAGGCTCCCCATCTGTTCCAATTAAAAAGACCCTGGAATCAATTATTCTTCTTCACAATTCTCTGCTGATCGAAACATTCTGATTACTAATCTGTCCCTATAGCCTGGTTATGGTAATTCCATCCGCCATTTACTCTACTGGGCTCTCTGAAGGTTAAGTGCTACCAACTGGCTCCTACTTTGTAGAATGCTCATTATTTTCATTGAAAGCAGGGAGTCCAATTCCAAGGCAACACCTCCCATAATCAGCTCTTGCTTAGAAAGAACAAAAAGAAAGCCAGAGACTTTCAGGAATGATGGTACCCTTCCCTCTACCATTCCCCCAATGCATTTCTTAGTTTCTTCAATATTTCTGCATGCTGAAGGCAAAGTATTTCAGTCCCTGTTATAGAATATAGTTGAGCAGGATATTCCTGAGCATAAATTGGACCCTCATTGTTGAACCTAGTTTCAATTAACCAGCCTAGAGACTATTAATGTCACTCACAATTTTTTAAGCCAGCACATTAAATCTCATATCATTAAGACAAGACTTTGCTTCCTCTTTGTTAGCTTAATAATCTTAACATCCAGTCTCCTACATGATCCTCAGTACCCTGCCACCACAAATTGGTAAATGTCTTCAACTTTTTCAAAATATAGACGTCTTCTTTTGGATTATTCTCAATCTGAGATATGCTGAAATTTAATTTTTATAGTAGCTTTTTATAGTATCTTTATAGAAAGATGACTAGGCACTAAGGGCAACTGACATCCCTTTGTGAGACAAGTGTCCCAGTTAAAACCATTAGAATGTATTTATGCAGAGAAAAACTCGGGTGGGAAACAGGATGTGCTTTTTCTCTCTAAGCAGTATTCAGGGATAATTAAAGATTCTCAGCCCCATCTGGGTCCACCACAGTGTCTTAATCCCATTCTTCAAAAACTCAATACTCCTCAAATATGTGACTATCTCAACTCTTAAATCCCATATTTAGGATGGATGTCCAAAATTACTTTTCGTATAAATTTCAGAATCATTGAAGATTGAATAGGAAGAGATGGAATACTCAAATAGATATGCAGGAAATTTTTACAAGAGTGTGGCATTGTTTAGGGGAATCAAGAGTAGGTAAGGAAACCCAGGGCTAGCAAGAACATCTCTGTGCCTAAAGGGAAAGGGAGCTCTGTGGAAGTGGGCTTCCCGACAAAAGCTGCAAACTTGGGTGGATTTAAGCAGTCTATTAAGGAGAGGGTGAAGATAAAATGTCCAACTTCTCTCTTCCCCTTCCATTAGAGACCCCACTACTTCCTCCCATTAGCCAAAACTTATCACAGAAGGCAAAATTGTCCTGTTGATGCAGAACGAAAGTGTCAGCCTCCGTAGAAACAAAGAAGGTGAGGAAGGGATGTGGAGGAAGGGAGGATATGCAGCTCAGTGATACCTACGGGGCCTCTAGTGCCTCTTGTACAGTGGGTCCAGAGAAGACCTTGCAATTAACTGGTATATCACATTTCTATTGCTACAAACAAGAAATTTAGGGCATTATATGCCACTTATCCTTAATTACAATAAAATGGCTCATTCATATGAATTATCTGGATGGGTTTTATTCTGTGTCTTAGCTCTAGTTTTTCCTGCATGCTCTATGATCTATCTCCACTACCTTGAGCAGCCATAACCCCCCTTTTTTGGGGGGGAGGGAGGGTCTGGTTCTGAAATTTGTTTCTCTTTTTTCTTGTGAGTATGAAATGGAGAAAGAAAAATGATAATTTTATACCACTGTGCTCAGGCCAGAAGTACTCTCACCATATAAATTGCTGTTTTAAATGTTCTTTTATTTAATATGAAGACTATAATATATTGTATCAAATATGTCAATAGTCCTTCAATTAACCATGTGCCAAAATAAACTATCAATAAATAAGAGAGCAAAACAAAGGTTTATATAAACTGAGAACAAGAAATGCTTTCAATGTTACAAATTTGCATTTAATGATCTACTTACATGCTAATTTCCCACATCAAATTGTGTACTCTTCAACAGCCCCAACACCTAGGTGATCTAAAGTCCTCTGGAATGTTTAAATATTGTATAAAATTTAGTAACATTTCAATTTAGAATTCAAGGCTAAATCAAATGTGAAATTATTTATTTTGAATTGAAATTATTTCTTTTGAATTATTATTAGAAGATTCTACTTTAATAAGCTTAACTTTGTTAAATATTAAAAATATTTTAAGTATCAATTATTTCAAAAATATCAATACTATGGGTATTATTTACTTAACTTTTCTAAATTTAATTCTAATTTTTTTTTGTGGTTCGAAGTTGATTACTAAGAAAGCAATTACACCCTTTAAAATCATCAAGGTTACCATTTCTGTTTGCCCAGCTCTCAAGACCAGCAGAGATTTATTAGTAACAATAGTTGGTTTCTTGTCTGTTACAGTGATGGACACAGAGAGTCCATTTAACAGTCATTTGTCAATGACTCTGTAAACCAAAGAAGATGATTACATAGTCCTCTCTCTACACTGTACTTAGTGATATTAGCAGTCTTCAAAATGATTAAATAACTTACTCGTATTTTTCTAATTTGGGGCTATTACTATGTGTAAATATATCTCTCAGATTAGATATTAGTATGAAAACTCATTTTTTCTCTGACAATGGCATCACAATTTCTAAAGTCATCATCATGACAGTACTTATTTGTTTCTTGTTTTCCTGTCTCCAGTCCTAGAACATGAGCTAGTCGTTTCATCAGCTTAGCACATCTTTTATAATAACCAAGAAAAGACGTATAAAATTATCCACTGTACAAGTAAAGTTTACTCTTCAATGAAGATTTTTTTTCGGTCTGAGACATATAGACCATTTATCATATCTAATAATCAATCCCAGATTACTGATAACATTTTAATTCACTTTCATAATATCACAGCATTTAAATTAACTTTAAATCATGTTTCACAATGGAGATAGGCTCTATACCTGTAGCAAGATTTATTCCAATGAAGTAAATAGCATGTATTTTTACAGGTTGTCTTCTGGTGTTAGTGAAATACGTTCTTAGATATTTTACTAGATGCTACATTAGTCATTCCTATTACAATCAGCCATCTATTCATATGCTCTGTCACTCTTTATCACACTAAAGAAAGTAATGTTTTATAATGATGAATATTTCTTTCAGTGATAGATTTTTTTTTTTTTGGTCAATGTCATTGAAAAGATGAATAACTCTAGCTTACTTAGGCCCTAGCATGAATTAGAAAATTCAAGCAAAATAATATATTTTTTAAAACTTTCAGGTAGAAATGTAAATGATTTTACCTAAAATTAGTAGCATATGTAGAACTTTTATCCTCTCTCTCAATTCTGAGTCATATGCTGTTTTAATGGCTTTTTTATTCCCCTAAATGTTATTCTTATTTACTGCTTTATTAATTGATCTTTTTAAAAAGATTTTATTTATTTTTCAGAGAGAGAGAGAGCACACAAGCAGGGGGAAGGCAGGCAGAGAGAGAAGCAGGCTCCCTGCTGAGCCAGGAGCCCCACGCAGGGCTCAATCCCTGAACCCTGAGATCGGAGCTGAAGGCAGCTGCTTAACCGACTGAGCCACCCAGGCACCCCCTAATTTATCTTTTTAAAAATTATTTTTAGTTTTTTTTTTTAATGAGAAGTGGATGTTTGTATCCAGTGTTAGTGATTTCTATTTCTTCNATTTCTCTTTCTTTGGCCGGCTTCTTAATAAATACTAATAAACTAGAATACCAGCAATTATCCACCTGAAAGTCAACTGCAAAATCTCAAACATGAGTTGATGAAATACAACCTGATCAGGCACTGCATTCATGACTCTGTTGGGCACTTTTTAGTTTTTCATGTGTTTTGACCTAGAGAAATATTTGCTTCTTATTTCCAAGCTTTCTTAATCATCACTTTTAATCAAACAATAAACCAGGTTGTAAAATATTCAATACCATTCACAATTTTAAAATCAAAAGGAAAACACCTAAATAAAGAGGAGAATAATTAAGGTAATATCATGCAAACTACCTTTTTGCATATAAAGAAAAATACATCTCACTATGCATTCACTCAATAAATGAAACAAGGGGTACTCTCTGGTAGGCAGTGAATATCATCAACCATGGAAAGAAATCCAGCAGGATGTTCAGCAGATAGTAGTGACCCACTAAATATGTGTTGACTAAATGAAGGAACACCAGGAGGAAAAACAAATGCTAGTTCTAAACTGTGGAATACAGCATAATGGCTACTGAAATAGATCAAGCTAACTATCATTAAAAGAAATATATGGCTTTCTTTTAAGCACACAATAATGGAGAACTGGGTAATGCCAGAAATATTCATTCATATTCATAAATGTAATGACTTTGTAAAAAACAGACAAGGTAGCATTTCTGGCAAGAAACATACTTTATCCGCAGGCTTATTTGAAACAGAGAATGTATTTTATCATCTGACGTAAAAAGTGTTGATAACGGCTACCATTTATTAAGTGGTTACTTGATGCCAAGCAGTGCGACAAGTGCTTACATGTATGTTAATTAGTCAGGATAGGCTACTTGCCATAAAAAACATGTGAAACTATCTGACTCCACAGCATAAATGTTATGGCTCATTCACATCATAACAGAATGATTTGGGGAGGGAGATGGCAGGGAAGGGGATTCTGCTTCACATGCTCAGTCAGGGACCCAAATTCCTTCCATGTTGTGATATCTCATCATCTTTAGCATGTAACTTCCAAGTTTTCCAGTGATGGGAAAAGAAGAAGGTAGAGAAAGCATACTCTTTCCTAAGTACCTGGGCCCAGAGGTGATAGACCTCACTTATATACATATTCAGTGGGAAGAACTAATCATCTGACCTTATCTGCACATAAAGAATCAAATAATCATGTTTTAAAAACTTGTCCAAAAAAAGAAAGCATGTTTGTTTGGTGAGTATCTGACATCTGCCACACATGGGAGCAAACTCATATAATATCTTATAACGTTCTTACAGTCAATGTTATGCACGAACAGATTTCCCCCCCAAAGGCTAAAAAACATAGCCGAAAGCTACAATGTTTGTAAATCTATGATAGAATTATACTATGTGAGAATAAGTTAGCCATAAAGTAAAACATCTAATAACAGAAAAACTGACCAGTCAGTTCAAAACAATTGTGAAAAAAAATTAACAAGTGTTTGAGTTGGTCTGATGATCTGTTTCACAAAAGAAGTTTATGAAATTTCATTAGGAGTCATCACTTTGGAGTATTTAACATTGCCACTGTCTAGATACACTTCCAAAAATATATCAGCGCAATATTTCCACTTGGAAAGGACTGTCTAAATACATTTCCAAAAAATGTATCAGTGCAATATAATGATATCTCAATACCTCTTAATCTTTGTTGATTCAATATCCTCTTTTTATAATAAATATTTTACGAAATCCCTTTTACTATGCTGAAAGTTAATTAACAAATAATCTAAACTGCATATATGTGTGTATTTTTAAAAATTAATACAATGATAGAATGAAAAAGAGAAATTTAAAAAATAATGTAAAATAAAATACTATACAATTCAACTTGTAAACTCAGCACAATTGTAATGAAAACAGTGAAGTTAGTAGATGTTTGCATCCACATATTTAAAAAGTTTGGATATAAAAATGTAATTTTTAATTTAAATAACCATTGCAAACACATTCTCTTTCTACTTGCCATTCCCTAATAAATGTCAAATAAGTATTTTGTGTAGCAGCAAGAGCAGTATTGCTATTTGTTATGGTTATTTTTATGTATTACTTGGCTGGGACACATGTGCCCAGATATTTAGTCAAACATAATTCTATTGGTTTCCTTGAAACTGTTTTCAGATGAGATTAACATTGAAATTGGTGGATATTAAATAAAGCAAATTATCCTCCACAATGGGGGTGAGACTTACCTAATCAGCTGAAGGAAAGTTAGACCAAAAAGACTGGTTTCTCTGGAACAAGAGAGAATTTTCCTTTGGATTGCCTTTAGACTTCTGCAACATTGGCTCTTCTTGGTTCTACAGGAGACAGCCTTCAGATTCAAGCTGGAGCATCACCTCTGCTGGATCTCTAGTCCACCAGCCTACCCTACAGATGTGGACTTGCCAGTTTCCATAATCATGTAAGCTGATTCCATTTACTAAATCTCATTTTGTATATGTGTACTCACATCCCATTGGTTCTCTTCTCTAGAGAACCCTGACTGATACACCACTAGTGATATATTTTTCCTAAGTGTGAACTACTCATTAAAACATCTAGGTCAAAATAAAATTATCGCCTCAATTTATTACTGACAAATTTGAAGTACATTAAAATGATGCAACAACATTTTGTCAATATATGGAAAATGGAGATTATTGTCCTAGATAATTATAATTAGTTTTAACCTACAGGAATTACCAATGAGCTAGAAATTAATGCAGGCCAAGGGGAAATCATTTAATTTAGTAAGATTTTTCTATACATTGAAATAAGTTCAGCTTGCCTATATTTTGCCCCCCATCATTCTAGGTGCCCAGTTCAACCTCTTCACTGTTTTACACACATATGCACACACACACACTGGGAAGGTGTCATAAGAGGACTGAACAGAACTATAATCCACACTTAAGGCTTCCTTGTGGGCACTTGTTTGCTCCTCACAAACTTATCCTAATGGAAATTACAGATGCTGCAAGAGCCACTGTTTGAATACTAGCTCAGCAACGTCAAAGTAATAATAATGTTAAAATGCTAATACTACTAATAAGAAATGATTCTGTTACTGATTTTATAACTTCAGGTAGGTCAGCCTCTCTGGAATTGTATTTTGCACATTTCATTTTGGTTGTATGATTATTAAAAATGAGACCAGAAGAAGCTTTTGATGACCTGATGATAAAGTCTTGGTGAAGTCCTGAGCCAGTCAGGCAAATATACACTTATATACCCTATTTGCAAATGTCGTTACCCTTATGAGGTATTATGTCAATATATCTCAAATTTAAATATGTTCTATGCCAGCCATGTTGGGAATTATGAATCTATAAAACACAACACCTTATTGATTATACTGGAAATTCAGAACTCTCTTCTACATAAAGCCACTGAGTTGAGAGGTGACATCCTCTATCGTTTTGGTTAAGGTTTATTATAAAAGCTTAGAAATATTTCAGCTTCATTTGTAGAAATAACACTATTGAAGATACATATAAAAACATTTATTATGAATACTCAGCATTTGTGTGCAATTTTTAGTTAAATTGGATTTGTTATTGAGGGTCATAATCTGTATATGGATTATAAATTTCTAGCCTTGATATTACACAATGGCTAGTATTTAATGTACTTTGAGAAATTCTAACAGAATTTGTAAGTTACGATTTCATCTTTTGCTTCAGAAAGTGTTAACAATTTTGGAATGTTTAGGACAAGTGAAAATCAATTTTTTTTTCATACCTAAAAGTAAAAGCTATTCACACCATGATATTCAGTACTTCCAATCATTCTTAAGTGTATGGTAAAGAAAAGCACTTATAACACATTGATCAACTGATGGCAAGAGCTAAAATGAGAGAAATGTTGCTGACTTCATATCAACTAAGACTCAGCCGAGGGTTTTGCTACACTTTCCTTTCAGATATATTTGACATATAGCAAAGCAATGTTTATTAATGTATATTGATAATGCTTTAAAGGTATTAAAACAGCATATTTTGGTGTTGTATAAACAAATAAAGTAGTTTAGATATCTTTAAATGTAAGATAAATATTAAATATTATAAAGATTTATTACTGATACAAAGCATCTGTTTCTGACCAGCATGTGGAATATAAAGAATTTGTTTTTCTTGGTCTTATCATTGCTTTTGACTATTCATGCAGAAGAGTCATCTAAGATCAAAATTTTAAAAAATAACCCACTTAGCAGATTATTTTCTAATAGCATCTCAGAAAGCAGCTTGCTAATCCACTATAATGAAATATTAAAAAAAACTACTGTTTCCAAAGATCAAATAAATTTTGATCAGAGAACTCTATTAATTCAATTACAGATATGAAGACCAACATGTATATTATTCTTTAACTTTTATTTTAAGTGTGTTAGGGAAAGGTGATTGTGGCCTCAAAAAAAATTTGTCCTCTTAGAATTTTATACTATTTCCTAAAATAATGTTTATAAATAATTTTCTCAAAGCCTACTAGCTTCACAATAAAAATCTTATATACTGAGATGTTCATCCTGAAATTTTGATTATAGAAAGAAGGAAAGAAAGGAGAGGCAAGTTCCCTTATCTATTCACATATCCAGTCATTAGCATTGCTCTTGAAAATAAACAATTTGATGACATTTAGAAGTTTTGTGTAATCTTTTTTTCCATTATAAACCATCTTTATTTTTGAATGACACTTTCTCTTTAATTTTTTATTAAGGTATAATTGACACACAACATAATTTTAGTTTCATCAAGTGTACAACATACCAATCTGATATTAGTACCTATTGTGAAATGATCACTACAATGAGTCTAGTTACCATCTGTCACCATACACAATTACAGAACTTTTTCCTTGTGATGACAACTTTTAAGATTTAAAAGTTTCATGTAATTTTGATGTTCTATGGAAATGTCGATGAGTGAAGGCAGTATCACTCACATAATATTGGACATAAAGTAACATTATAAAATAACCTTTGACATCACTGTAAGCTGCTGTTTTGGAAGTTTACTCATGTTAAACCATGAGCTTTAATAAAGTTGATTATAGTATATCCATTTGTAGTTTGTACTTAAGGCAGAAATTATCTATTTTCATCAAAGGAGCTTAACGCTTGACTGCTGAAGCCCATGAGAGTAAACATCCTAAAGGATTTTCAGAACCAGAGCAAAGCCAGATAATAAAGCCATGATGTCACAGAGATGTAGACTGTAACATAAACCCAAATTCATGGGGCAAACCATGGGTGAAGTTGTCAGCCAATATTTTGTAGAGACGTAGAAAAAATGTAAACATACAAATTCCTGAAGCAGGAAGGCAGCAGTCAATATAGGTGCATGGGACAAGACAGATTTGAGATTCACAGAAGAGAATCTAGATCTGCTTCAATGAAGAAGTTCCTGAGACTTCCCTGGATAAGGTTTTTCATCAATTTCTTAATGAAGAGGAGCTAGTAACTCACGTCAGAATACCCTGAGCAATTTTTAAATTTTCCACTTAAGCATTCCAGTATATTAATGTTTATCTCATGACTTCAGATAGTCATTTCCAACCATTTTTTAAAAATCAATTGCAAGTGTTAAAAACAACAGGCCGAGAATGGAGTCACTTATGCTAAGCCCCATTTTAACAAAGTAAGACTTAATTATAGTTTCAGCTCTCGCAGAAATGTAATCTTACACTGGTCAGTCAATCAGGAATCTCCTGATTAGCATTAGTTAGGTCATCTGCCTGATAGACCCCTGTTATCCCCTGTAAGAACAGCCAACCTGCTTCTTACCTACTATAATTCTTTATTCCTGCTCCCTTCTGCCTATAAAAGTCTTTTATTTTGTACAGCCCCTTAAGCTTCTTTTTTGTCTGCTGGTTTGGATGGTGCCCAATTTGAATTGATTTCTGCTAAAATAAACACTTTAAAATTTTTAATATGCCTCCGTTTAACTTTTTTTAAAAAAGATTTTATTTATTCGACAGAGATAGAGACAGCCAGCGAGAGAGGGAACACAAGCAAGGGGGAGTGGGAGAGGAAGAAGCAGGCTCATAGCAGAGGAGCCTGATGTGGGGCTCGATCCCATAACGCCGAGATCACGCCCTGAGCTGAAGGCAGACGCCTAACCGCTGTGTCACCCAGGTGCCCCTGCTTCAGTTTAACTTTTAACACAAGGAATTTTTCTTTAACTTTTGTTAGATATGGATTTTTGAAGTCTGAGGACTATTCTATCAGTCAAAACACCAGTCTCAGTCTGGTTAAAACTACAAATGCCTTAACAAGTTTAAGTGCAGGACGATTTCTTTCTTTCTTTCTTTCTTTCTTTCTTTCTTTCTTTCTTTCTTTCTTTCGAAGATTTATTTCTGATATTTGGTAAATACACAGTTACATTAATCAGTGTTAACTCCTGTCAGGCAAAAATCATGTGAATTGACCTGCATATATTCCAATCTACCAATGATTTTCTCAAAAACCAGAAAGTTGGGTATACTGAAATCAGTCTATTTTCATTAGATACATTACCTTTTAAAGTATTCATGTATACATTAGAAATAACCTTGGGAACAATTATACATGAAGTCTTTCATTGAGGAAATGTGACAGCTATGTCCTTTCAGAAACCAGCAGTAAAGCAACTTCCATTTTGCCAAATATGCTAAATTTTCCACAAATTGCCTTACATTATTCATAGATGCATCCTTCGTTTATCAAGGAGTTATTGAGCACGTGATATATGTTAAATACCATGTTAGGCTCTAGAAATACAATAAAAGCCATCATTTGCCTCACATCACACTATATTATGTACCAAAAGTATGTAGTACTGGCCGAGGAAAACTCGTGGTGAAATGGTTGAAAGAAGGTACTTTGGTCTGCATTGCCAAAAAGCAGACTGAATTCGCTATCCCAAGAAGAAGTTCAACAGTTGGAGAATAACCTAAATGAGTATGAACTAATTAAATCCTATCCCGAGTACATGCACAGATTCCAGAGCTCCTCCTTGGTACCACGCCTCAGAGACTAGAGCAACTTTGAGCAAGAACAGGCAGGAGAAGGAGTAGGTCTATGATTTAGGTTCCCTCTGAGATATTCAGGGGGACCCCGTAAGAGTGCCCTTTAGATTTGTGGAGCTCTGTCACAGCATTCAAGCAAAGAAAATGTTATCTGTCCTTTCTTTTAAAATGTTCAGAATCCCATTCTCCATAAAAACCAGATTAATTGTCTATACCTACAATTAAATGACATAGTTGCTTGAACACAGAATCAAGGATATTGAAATAACCTAGTGCAGAGCGTGAGTTCAGTGTGGATGTTTGTGTGTGTATGTGTATGTTTGAGTGTGTGTGGCAAGGGAGGTATGATTATTCCCATGTCTAATTATACTCCCTAACTTTCAAGACTTCTAACCCTACCAGCCACTCCACAGCTTCTAAGAAACAAGGGGGAAAAAAGAAAGAAAGGAAAAGACAAGCAGGTGGCAGAAACCAAAGCACCGAAAATGTGGAGGTAAGTAATGCAAGGTAGACTCTTGCTCTGTTGAAATGAAGGGCAAACCGAAACTTGAAAAAAAAAAAAAAGTTTTTTAAAGTGATCAAAAATACTGTTAGATCCAGCAACATATATTATAATATTTGAACCCTTGACACAAAGCACAATATTTATAACTAAAACACTGATGCAAATGAGGGGCCTGGGTGGCTCAGTTGGTTAAGTGTCCGACTTGGTTTGGCTCCGGTCATGATCTCATGGGTTATGGGATCCAGGCCCACCTCAGTTTCCATGCTCAGCAGGGATTCTGCCTGAAGTTTCTCTCCCTCTCCTCCCCCCGCCCCCACACTCATGCACAAGCATGCGTGCACTATCTGTAAATTAAATACATAAATCTTAAAAAAATAGTGTATGTATGAAATAGTGTAAAATATGTGGCTTAGAGCCTGCAGTATTATGCAGGGCAACAGTAGGGCTGTGCTTGAGAATATGGCCTCTGAACAACGCTGTCTGGGATCAAATTCGGGTTCTCAGTGACCTAGAGTAAATCTCTTTCTTTGTTGGTTTCCTTAGCTCTAACTTGAGAATCAGAGAAGAATTATATCATAGGGGTGTCATAAAAATGTATACATGTCAATTTGTATAAGTTACTTACAAGACAACATGATAAATAGTAGGCATTTAGGAAACATCAGCCATGTTATATACAACAGCTCTTTAAGCACCCTACCAGGTGATACCTTTAAATAATTAGAGTAAAAAACCTAAGATCAATAGCATATTGTGACATTATGGGAATAAAAAAAGAAATTCACTGGAAGATGATTTCAAAGTGTCCCATATTTTGAAGCATTATAACTCTCTAATTTTTTTCAAAATGATTTAAAATTGAGATATTGTATTATAGGGAAAAGTTATATTTGTTAAATACAAATCGCTTACCCAGAAGAGTTTAGGATTAATATTGATTTGATTCGTTTACCTCCAAAGAATCAAATAAAAAATAAGTGGGAAACTATTAATCTCCCATTATTGAATCAGCAACTGTGCCCTTATTGTTTCAGTAAAATTAAAAAGTAAAAAACAAAGTTTCAAGTAGAGATTTAAAAAAAAAAAACTTTCTAACTAACGTGAGGTCAAAAAGTTTTTATTATTTGGTTCTGAGAGCAAATATAAATAAGGCTATCATTGAATTTTAAGGTTCAAAAAAGGCAAAGATATAAGAGGTCATCTGTTTTTCCTTTCTATAAATTTCTTTCCACCAGATTTTTTTCCATCCATTTTCAGACATTCCACCCAGCATTTCTAAAATTTCCCAGGGGAAATAATATGGACTTAAATTACAGGAAAACAACAGTTCTCATATCTAGTAACTTTTTGGAGAGCACAGTAGAGAGGGTGATATGATACCATAAAATGCCTTGGGATACAGAAAATGGAAAAATAAATTCAGATTTCCTTTTTTAACCATTAACATTCTAGATAAAAATCACACAAGCTGATGAAAGTTAGTTATGTGTGATGAATTCATCTACAATTTCCTCTTCCTTAACTACATTACTTTTGAATCCCCAATAAAATACAACACGATTGCTGGTGGTTTAGAATAACTTCCCATCATAGATTTCCATTTGAAACAGGTCTATATTGTATTTCAAGGAAGAATTGCCCATCTCTATGTTAAAACACAGTCAAACCTCATGCAATTATTGTGTCCTAAACTATTTCTGGAAAGATAAAAGGAACAGCATTTCACAGTATCAATATACTTGCTCTTCTCATGTTTCTTTATGAGTTGGAGCTGACATCCACAGGAGTATCTGAGACCGACCTCTGCAGATTTAAAATTCAGTAGCCAACAGTCTCAAAGATGAGGAATCAATTTCATTTTTCTTTTTAATTCTCTAGTACATTCCAAACAACAATTCCCAGACCTTACAAATATTGTCACAAGCAAAGTTGTTCAGTCAAGCTGCACAATGAAACTCCTTTGCTCTCCCCCTCATCTGTCAATGCCGGCATTAATTTATTCATTGCATTTATACTTCTTGGAACTCTAATTTGTCTAGACCTCTTTGTTACTCTTGTGCTAAAAAATGAATAGAGAATTCTCAGTTAGTGAATATTTATGCAGGATTTTAAAATAGAATATTTTGATTTATAACTAAGGCCGCAGAAAGCATCTTTTAAATTGAAAAGATAAAGCAGTCTTTTCAATATTTGGACTATTTGAATGAATGGCTATATTGAACTTGCAGCTAAAATTGTTTCTTATTATGGCTGATAAAAATGGGTCAGAAACTGCTTCTTTCCTTAATTCACAAGACTGTTGTAAAAATCAAAAGTTGTAATATATGTAAAAAGCACTTTGAAAATCATAAAACACTCTGTGCATGGAAGGCATAGCCATTACTATTAATAAACATATGATCTGCTTCTGGGAGTATCCAATGAAAACAAGAGAAAGCAAGAGCTAAAATTAAATGCAACGAACATACATCTACCCTCCAGAATGAGCAGAATGCATATTGCAGCCTTTCCCTATAGTAGGAAGAAAAATGTTCTCTCTCTGTGGATAGCACCTTATTTTGCATCCCATTGCCAGTACTGTAGTCAGCATCATTCATGCATGCAATCACTTCCTTCCCATTTGAGTTACCCTATAAGACATTATTTTAGATAACTTAGCAAATATAAAGGTATCTGAGATAATCTAGGTACTAAAATATATTAAAAGTTGATAAGCCATATATGCAAATAACATAATACAGGAAAACAAATTTTTGTTTGTTTTTATTTGTATTGTTTCTTGGAGGAGAAGCTTGATTTTTCAAGGTAAGTGATGCAGGTAGAGGTCACCTAGGGGCAGGAATTTGCAGTCTCTTTCAAGAATTAGCGAAGTTATTCTAAGAGAAAAGGTGTTACAAAGGAAGTCTGAAAACCAAGCTATGCATATGTCTTACATACAAGTACCGATTCTAGAAGCCAGCTCACGTGCTATGCCATGTGCCGGCAAACAAATGTGTCAGGATGCTTCCTGAAGGAAGTATATTTCTCTGAGAATTCTCTGAGAATATTCTTCCCTTCCTAGGAATCACTAGGGACTTCTTAAAGTAGGTTACAAAATGTAGGACAACAAGCATGTGCTCAATTTCCTATGAACTCCACCAATCACCACAATTCTATAACAATAAAACTATAAAATACAAGTTAAATTTTTTAATGTGACATGAACTTTCAAAGCAAGATCAGAAACAAAGGGGAAAAAAGAAAAGAAAGTGGTTATAACAGATACATATTTTATGATATAATTCTTAAGATATATTTTTGACATACTTGTTAATATCTTTTTTAATTTAAAGAATTGTCGAGACACTGAAAACCAGGGAAAATATTTGCAGCATATATGACAAATAATAGATTATATGCACTATGCATTATTTCTACAAATGTCTAATAAAATACTAAAAAATACTAAAGACTTGGTTGGAAACTGAATGCTGTTTATAAATAGTACACAGATAGACCAACCAAATAAACACTATTGGAAAAAAATGCATATTCCTTGGGGAATAATATGCCCTTTTTTTTTTTAAGATTTTATTTATTTATTCAACAGAGATAGAGACAGCCAGAGAGAGAGGGAACACAAGCAGGGGGAGTGGGAGAGGAAGAAGCAGGCTCATAGCTGAAGAGCCTAATGTGGGGCTCGATCCCATAACGCTGGGATCACGCCCTGAGCCGAAGGCAGACACTTAACCGCTGTGCCACCCAGGCGCCCCTAATATGCCCCTTTTGATATTCGAGTGAAATTTTTAAAAATGATAATATGTCATCAGAGTACTGATAAAGGTGGGGGGGGAAGAACACTCTACAGTTCTGTAGGAGTTGTGAATTGCTACAGTCTTTTGATAAAATAATCTGTTAATACCTGTACAAATGGAAACTATTCTCAAATCTTGCATTCCTTCTTCTAGGAATCAAGCTAGTGGAACTAAAAGCAGCATCACTTAGGCTATATGTAAAATAATATCTGCCACCACAATTTTGTATTTGGGAAATGTTGGAAACCACTTGAAAGTTTGGTAATACTAAAATGTATGAATAGGTTTCAAAATATTATACAAATATTGAATAAAATAGGTTGCATTTGTAGTTATCGTCTCTAATAGATATCAGTATATCCATGATATAAAACTATTTGGAAGAAATGTTGAAGCAAATTGCTGAATATGCATTTACAACTTAATGTGTATATAATGATTTTTTATTTTTCTCTATTTTTTTGATAATGCGCACACACAAAATTCGATACACCTGGAAATTTGTGTTTTATAACTCCATAAGCACGGAAGAAATTGTGAAGCAATATACAGCAGCTGTTATAATTAATAGAACTGGGGAAATACAACAAGGAGAAATAGATGTTGGGCTACAATCAAAACCAATAGCAAAGCGGGAAATTAATCAGAAATAGAAAACAAAATTCTATATATAAACAATATTGAATATGTGAAATTTTAAATCAAATTTAAAATGTAAAAATTAATTATGTGCCAAAATTAAAACAATATGACCAACTGAAAACAGACTAGGTTATGAGAAGTTAAAAATTCAGGGTTTTAGGTTTCTGTCATTATTAAAAACAAACTCTTTGGCAACTACTGATTTATAGGTCTTTGCTATATGTTGGAGCAACTTTGGATAGGACATTTCTACTTTTAATATCAATTTTCTTCTTGGATAGAAAGTATATGTATTTACATAATTTTCTCTCTTGTTTAGGGTATTTTATGTTTTTAAAAGTTTTAAAAGCTACGTTATAAGAGCTTGATATATTTTCCAAAATCAATGCTATTTTCAAATAAACAAAATATCTCAACAAGAAAAATTAAAAATCAGGCTAATTTTAAATAACAGCAAAATACTGATTAAATAATACATCTTTTTTTGGACTACATTTTCAGACAAATTTTTTTTTCAGCATATCTAAAACTTACATGCATCATTGACCCCCAACACAGTTTAATGGCTAAAATGGTTTAATAATCTTTTAGAATACAAATTAGCATACATTTTGCACGAGTAATATAAATCGCTGTGTATGCCATAGCTTCTTGAAGGTATGCAAATTCATGGGGAAGTCCTTATTTTAAACTGAGGCTGAATCTACGCGGGACAAACTCAGTGTAATCTGTAACTATCTCATTAGAGATGAAGACAAACTGATCATTTACAGGCCAACGTACTCATTCATATCCCTGGTGATCAAATTGGTTATATCATCACTGAATCTCGGTTTCACTCTGTGGTATTTATTTGTTAATAGCAATACTTCCATTTTGAAACTTCCTTGAATGAATAGATATGTTTTAAAAGAAAAAGATAAAAAACTTAGAACTAGTATTTCCCTGGGGGTTCCCATATCACTTTTCCTCTCACAGAGGAAACTCAACTCACAATTTCTGATTAGAAAAAAATTCTGTGAGATTTCCCTGTAGAAAAAAGACCCCGCCTTGGGGAAAAGTCCCTAGTCAATGTGAAAAGCCACAAGGAAGAGAATGTTCTCTCTGTAAATTTAAATCAGCTTTCAGGGGGAAAAATGGAAAGGCTTATTCTATTTGACACAGAAATTCATACGGTGAGAGAAGATCTGATGTTCTAAAGAGATTTTCAAATTATATAACTATTTCTAGGACCTTTGCAGGATTATTTTTTAAGGAGAAATAGAGCAATGAAGAATTTTAATTATTCTTTTTAGAGATTGTGGTTAAAGATGTAAATATATATATAAATACATATATATATATATTTAGAGAGAGAGAGAGAGAGAGATTATTCTTTTATCCTGAATAATTAGCTTGAAAAACAGTCAAATCATAAAGTTGGGAATTTGTATTTATTAAATTGAATACATTATGGAATATATATATTTTAAAAGTAATATTCACTTTTCTTTTTATTTTCCTTGCTAAAATCCAAAAATATAATTAATAATTCTGTTACTCTTAGAGTCTAGTGACTTGATCTAGAAAATGAATCATTTAAAAAGAGGAAAACCCCAGGGAAGTAAGTGGAAATTGTTTCTCTACTCCATGGATAAGATAGTTTAGACATTTTAGATTAGAATATATTCCTGGTAGGTTACATAAATTCCTGCGTGTATATTAGCCTCCAGATAGACTTGACTGAGCCTAAGCCACTTTTGAAATGTTATGAAAAACGGAATTATTCCTCAAGATGGCAATTTCATTATCCTGTTCCACAAATGGGAAAACTAAGGTTCCTGAACAAGCTCATTGAAGGGTGGTGATAAGGATTTGGAATTATAATCAGGGACACGATCTATGTTTTAAGCTTAGGCAGGAAAGCTTATCCAACTTGAAGGGATACCATAAATAGCTTTCTTTAAGAATACAGAAGTATATATTAAAATCAAGTATGAAAATATCTTTTTAAATTGGAATGTGAAAGTCAATTACATTAATTTTTAAATTTTAAAAAGCAGATGACCACCACAAACTTCAAAAATATCCAGAAATAGCATAATACCTCTGTCTGTATTAACCTTGATTGTCTCTTTATAAGACACGGTTAACAAAATCAATCAGACTTTCCTCTAGCTTGGTCTGTTTAGAAGGGTGTGAGGGCTCAGGAGTTCTCATGGCTGGGATGGCCAAAGGTCATAGGAATGTTAACACTTTTCTATTGTGCACAGCATCAAATTGTGTGGGTATTAGGTTGATGCCCATGCGTGGCTATGTGAACCATATAAATATATAACTAAATTCCATACCAACAATTTATACTCAACTTTCTCTTAATACCCTAAATGCCAGTACTTAATGCAATGCTGTCAGACACCAAGAGGAGTGTGACGGACAGAAAGTCAGAGTGGAAAAAGACAATAATCTTATTCATTTGCTGTTAAAATTATTTTACTTTTGCAAATTTCATGGAAAACAGTAATAATAAAAACGTATCGTAAGACCAAATCTTAAGCTTCATTAACTTCAAAGTAATCAAGCTTATTACTTTTGGTTATATTGATTAGAACATTTTGAAATAAATCCTTAAGCAGATGCTGTGTTATAAAATAAATAATAGTCACAGGGAACAATTCTTCTGGAAAATATGGAATAGAGCTAGTAGTTAAATATTCCCTCTTCCTATATCCCTGTATGCTTTCTTATTTGTTACAACCTTAAACTTTTGGTTTGAAAGTAAATTCATTATATGATAATTTATATATTAATCAACCAATTATACAAGAACAGATCTGTGCAAGATTGGGTATCCTTTCAATCATTTTCCATACATACACAAACTTACATAAAGTTGAAAATCAATGTAGACAAATATAAAGGTGCAGGAATTGATAGGGACACAAATTAGATTACAATAAAGCTAGAGATACAGCGGTAGCAGTAACAATAGGGGAATATGAAAATTATAGGCATAATGTTTTTAAGTCACCATGGTATTACCTTGGCTTTTACCCAGAATCACTATTTCAAACAGTAGGGATTTTCTTCCCTCCATTTGTTGTTGTTGTAATCCTTAAGTCACATTCTTAAACATATCCAGAATATTTATATTTTCCAGTTATAATACAATTTGTAACCACCAGTTATAAATAGCAATTTAAGTGCCTAGAATTTTTACTCCACCAGGTAGGTAGTGTTAAAAGCTCTAATATATTTTTGAATACATGAATAAATTTGGGGGATTTTATGTATTTAGGATCATTTTTAAAAGTCATCAAATTGATTTCTTGTTAGGATTTCAATTCTCAGCAGGGATGGAGCTAATGGACTACTCAGATACTTACCTTGCAATTACCTCAAATTCACATTAATGACATCCTTGCCAAATACAAACTCCTCCAAATATATTTTTAAATATATAATTTTCCTGAAGTTCCAATGATCTTCACTATATTAAACCATTTTAAAAAATTAAATGTCAGTTTTCCTTACACAGATAATGCTACACATAGCATCAAGTTCAAAAATACAAGAATTTATAAAGTAAAAATATTCTTTTCAGACCATTTTAACCCTCCATAATTAGCTATTGTTAGTAACATCATGCTTATTTTTTCAACTATATTTCCCAAATTTTGAAACAAAAGGTATGAAACAATATAAATATTTTGGCATCTTGATTTTTTCATTTATACTAGAGATATTTTTATCTCAGTAATCTTGGTGATTTTTATAAGAATATATATGCCACTTTACAATGTAAAAAAGAAAAAATAGTATTTTGAATTTCACTTTATGCATTGGTTCTTCTAAATTCATTTATTTATGAATACGATCTCTCTACTGATTGCTGTTTCCTGTATTAAGGGATAGTATCTAAAAGCAAATTTGCCCTCTGTTTTTCAGTTTTTCATCACTTTCTACCATCATATTATTTTGGCCTACCAATTCAAATAATCTTTGAAAGAGAACATGATGATATTTCCTTTTTTAGAGGTAGTCCTTATTTTATAGGTGACCTTTTTAATTGAGGCAGCTCTTAAGGCCCCTTATTTTTTGACATTGGAAATGAGTGTCTCTCACAAAACTAAGAAAATAGTAATTTATGTTGTACTGTTTAAAGTAACAATTATATTCACAGGTTTAGTAAAGTCAGTATGAGAAAAAAGTTATTGTACCTGGTATAAAACGTCTATACCCGCGTGCCCAATTTGCACATAAAAATTTGCATGTGTGTATATAAGTAATCAGCTATAGAAGCCAATTACTGTTATAAAATTAAATGAGTCATTACCTTCCAGAAATATTTATTCTACATATGACACCCAGTAATAAGATATTTAATTGCACAAATTCACAAATTTTAACTTTATTTGATCTAAGAAAGAAGAAATAAACTGATGACTTAAAATTAGATTTTTGAGCATAAATACTGCTAAACCCAAAACAGATTTGATTATTAGCTAGCCCTATTCTTGTTACACCTTTCATAAGGGCAGGAATCCTGATGTAGGGTATTATGACACAAAGGTTAACAGCATAATAATTCGAATCACACATGTGTGTTTGAATGCCAGCTTCAACACTTAAGTGTTCACATCTACAAAATAAGATAATAATTTCTACCTGGTATGCTTGCTCTAAGGACTAAAAATGATAATATATGGTATTAAAGTTATTCTGGCAAACTGCATACATAGAAAGCACTCCATGCCTGATAGTTACTTTAAAAGGCTCAGGTTTATCTACAGCATTGTTAAAGACTTTGTATATTTTATATACATATAAATATTTGCCAGTAAACATTATTTAATCTATTCCATTTGTATTCTTACTTAGTTCTACGTTGGTGTTAGAGGGCTTAGTATTCAGAACAGGTGTACTGATAGGTAAACTAAAGATTAGCTGTTCAGAGGAAATACCCCTCAAGCATTATAGTTTTTGGATTTCTTTGTACTACAAATGAAATAACATCTGTTATTTGTGACTCAATTGTATATCATAGTATACCCCTTGATATGCTACAATCAAATCGTTATTTAGACCATAGGATATTATAAGTCAATTCAGCTGGGGCCTCCAAAACAGGAAATGCTTTTTTAATAAATTCTAGTTAAAAAACAACAAGGCAATAGTCCTCCTCTGCATCTCTTATCATACCCCTCAGGGTGATAAGGACAGTGTATCACAGACTTGGGAGCACATGGTGTGTTTTAGAGAGGTCCTATATCTTTGGTAACCATCTTAAATATTTTAATTCTACAAACCAAGGAAATAATTGTCTGTGGTCTGAGTCATTGTTCAGCATAAAACTTCAAATTGTAATGTTTGAGCAGCTGATTTCTGTGTGATTCCTTAAGTCACAAACTTTTAATTCTATATTTTTCAATATGTAAATTATTAATATATGCACACATAGTAATATATATGCATATAGAAGTTTCATTCATTTAGAAATATATTACTGTCTTTTTTCAAGACCTCCAATTTAAGCTGTTTTCCAATAGGAACACGTCTGCCATAAATTTTACCTAAAACTATATCCAGTATCAACATTTGAAATATTATTAATCTGGTTAAGGACTCATCGTGTGTCCTCTAAATCTGCAAAGTACTTTGAGCCATAAGGTCATTGCATGCTTAAACTGGGTTTATATAGACCGTGTTATAATAAACTAAAATTCTTATTTCACTCAATTGAAATGATATTTCATTATAACAAACTCATTTTTTAATGGTTGTATCACTGATATGATGTAAATCATTTCCACTGAAGAGCCCTGGGGAGGAAAATGATCATTCTTGCAGGAATGACAGTTGGGGGATAATATGATAGAATGCTGCGGAGAAATTAAGGTTCTGTGAAATAAAGAATTCAGGTTTTTAGGATTCAGCTACAGCCTGCGAAGAAGGTCCAGCAGTTATAGTTGTGGATCTAGTGCTCTTGCTCCCTACAATCAGCTGGGGTAGCCAACAGGAGGGAGTAGGCCAGTGGCTGTCAGGATATGCACTGAAGCAGGGCATGAAGTTTGAGCCCTTTGGGCTGAAGAAACACACTGACAATGGTAATGAGAAGCTATTGTAGATACACTGTGTACATTCAGTGGTCTTTATATAAGACAAATAATGACCTTCTCTCATTACTAGCAATGGGATTGGGGATCTTTGAGTTACCCTTATGCCAACGAAATTGTTTATTATTCCTTGTATGCCACTAATGGCATTTATCAGAAACATCATTTTTTTTTTTTTAAGAGCAAAGGTTTAATAGGCAAGGATTTTCCCTTTTTCAAATCTTGGCCATATTCATTTCTATCATTCATATTCCAACAAAACAAAATTATACCCAGCTAAATCATTCAGATCAATTCAAAAAGCACACACTGAATGTCTACAATATGACTTGAAGTGTTAAGAATTTAGATGTTTGACTTTGAATGTTTCCTGAGATAATGAAGTGAGAAGCCCCAGAGTGAATTCCTCTGCAGTACGGAGCAGGAAAGGAGGTATGGAGAGGGCATCGATATACTCTTTGAAGTGAGGCTTACTTGATAAGTGAGAGGCAATAAGGCAAAGATGGGAATGTGTATGTCATTTGTTTTCATATAAAGGATTTTATTTTTGAAAGTAGATTTAATTAGACTTATTCTATAAGTTCATCTACCCAGTGAGATCTATTCACTGGTCATATATATATATATTTTAAATTGAATAATTTTAAGACATGTCTATGTTAACTACCTGGAGTTTAGAAAGTAATGGGCTAGCTATGTAAATAACCTAATATTCATGGGTTATTTCTCAAAAAATATTTTCAATTACATATTATTTTTAATTTTTAATCTTTATCATGTGTTTTTATGGTTAATAAATGCGAGATTATTGACATCTTCAATTGATTCATCTGTAGGACATTTTCACAGGTATCAGTTTAATGTCAGCATTCTGAGTAACTGATTTCCACAAATATCTTGCAACACAAAACTCATGAATGGTTGGCCAAGTTTTTAAACTGCTGAGGTTAGATTTTCACCTTTATAATTTTGTTTCCCTTCCGTATAGAATAAATGTATCCAGTTAAAAACAGAAATTACATATGAATAGTTTTCCCACAATTTGATATTTCAAATTACAAGTACTTGATTTCAAAATTAAATTTTCAAACAGTTTTGAAGTACTTACAATCTAAGTGTTCAATTCCTATAATGTGTTGCAGAACAATCGTGGAGGATGTCAGGGACCGACTGTAATGAGTACCAGGTTCAGTTTATGGGATCATGGAAGATTTTGTAAACATTAAATACTTGCAGCTCACTAGAATGTTCAAGGTTTTTTTGTCATTTCATCTGTACAATACTTTGTAAGATTTCCATTTGTTTTTGAATAGATAAAAACAAAATTTAATACATTCATTTATTTAAAATGTCAATATCATTGTGGGACACACAGGTGATTTACAAGAAGTTCAGAGACTCAAGTGTTTCTAAAATCATATTATCAGAAATAAAGAGAGAAATCTTTTACTCTAGACTGAAGTATGAGTTTTTCAATTGTTTCGCAAATTTTGTCATTCAGTATTATTATACACACATATATATTTACTATATATATATGTATATATATATATATATATATGCCAATTAGTAACATATCATATCATTGAGGGAAATAGTTACAGTTTATATATGCACTACAAACAATGTCAATTATATTTCCACTTTGTGATGGTTAATTTTATGTGTAAATTTAGACAGTGTTTTTGGATGATATTAACATTTAAATAGGTGAAATTTGGGCAAAGTAGATGGCCCTTTATAATCTGGGCTGGCCTCATCCAATCAACTGAAGGCTTGAATAGAACAAAAAAGACCTGCAAGAGGGAATTCTCTAGCAGACTGCCTTCAGACTTCATGTACACCATTGACATTTCTGGGTCTCCAGCCTACCAGGCCACAGATTAGCCCTGTAGATTTGGACTGGCTAGTTTCCATAATATATGAGCCAATTCTTTATAATAAGTCTCTTTCTCTCTATATATATAGATACACACACAGGCGCGTGCACACACACACACACACACACACATCTTATTGCCTCTCTTTCTCTGAAGAACCCTGACTAATACATGCCCCATAGGTTTCTAATTTTGTAGAAATACTGCTTTTGCCAAAATAATTCTCCCCCAAACTTTTTATTTGTAATATCAGTGAAAACAAAACTTCATAAATTTTGTAAATTTATAGTAGCATTTGGAATGTTTGACAGACTAAGCTCAAAATTTGGTTTGGGTGATGAGACCGATGACAACACACACACCCAACAGAGTGTCTAAAGATTCACTGTATGAGACTTTCCGGAGACAGTACGGCGGGCTCCTAAGCAGATACCAGCATGACTTAAGTAACGGGAGGGCTGGAGTGGCTCTGGTTTGGATTGTGGTTATAAGGTGAGGGGTGAGGGGGAACTTACTGACAGGGATAAACATTGTACATAATTTGAACTTCCTGCCAAGGCCAGGGGAGATATGGGGCTTTTTATGCCTTTGCCCAAATGTGGAGCAACAGAGAAACTGGGAAGGGTACAACTTGAAAGCTGTCAGTGATCAGACATCAAAAATGGGGTCAGACTGTGAATCCATAAGTTGGATGAAATATCACCTGATGATGTAATAATTAACTTATTCTTTGTTTGAAAGATCTAATGGCATGGATATAAAACTGGCATTATTTTAGCATTTACAAATTTTTTTTCTTCTGATAATGAAGCCAACACATTAGAACTACCTCTTACCTTTACTTACCTGTACAAGAAAACTTGGAATTAAAATAAGTAAAATTAATTTTGAAGAGCAGCATTTTTAATTTAAATGTCAAGTTCTACTTCAGAGTGATTTGTACATGCACATCTTACTCGTGAGTGAGTTTTTCCATTTTAAGCACAGTCTTATAAAGGTAACTGCTTCTCTGCAGACTTTTCTTCTTAATATCACTGATTGGGTCAATGATATCACCACTGCTCCCACAATAGATGTCAAAAGTCTACAAACATTTTGTGGAAATTATTCATTCATCGTAAGCTTCCTGAAGAAAAGCTCCATAATTTACTGTTAATCAATCATGAACTTCCTTTTTTTATTTGTTTTTAGAGCTCATTGATTTACTTATCAATAAAAAAGTATCACTTATCCAATAGTAAAATGAATAAATGGTAGTAGGTTTACTATTCAATAAATGACCAAACACAGTGGTAAGTGTTCAGGCTACTCCCTCCGTTGATGGAAGACTGCTTAGCCTTTACATTCTGAGAATATTTCATGAACTTTTCACCTGTAAATCTTCATATCTCTTCGCATCTTAGTTTGAGGTCAGTTATGAGGCTTGGCAGTGGGATATGTAGTATAACTGGCTAGGACTCCTAGGGCCAGCAGCATGGACTACTTCTTCCACCATCACTCAAGATAGGAAGGGGTAAACTTGTAGTGGTTTTCCTGCAAGCACAGTTCATTTCTGGTAAACACTCAACCCACTTCTTGAAAGACAGATGTTAGTTCTCTTTATCTGGAAAAGGGAGAAAATGCTTTACTAGTACATATCCTTCAGCTACAAATACTAGTTAACATGAAACCATATGCATATCCTTCTTGTATACTACTAGACAATACAATATGGAAACTGGAAAAGGGAAGGTATACCACATCCTCATTGGCTATTTTAATGTAATTATTAATAATTTTTAAAATTCATAAAAATCATAAAATGCTGGGTTAATACTATATTTAATGGCATGCCAGAACAACAGTGAAAACAGGGACTGTGCCAAACAAACAAACAAACAACCCACCCAAAAGGAAGCTCACTGCATTTATGAGGAAAGTAGTACTATTGTCATTGTCTCAGTAAGTACTTTCCCCAAAATAACTCAAACAGTAAATGCCAGAGCCTATATTTGGACTCATACATTTTGATGCCAAAGCTTGAGTTCCTCACCGTTACCTATAATGTGGCTTTGATAAGCTAAACAAAAGCACTGCAATTATTTAGAAGGCACAGAAAAATGATTGGTATGGAGTATCAAGACAGGATACTGAAGTAGGAGGACATGCCTAATGATGGGTAATTTCTTTAAAGGAATGGCAGATACTGCAACAATTTTATTGCCCATATTAGGGTAATAAGGTTTAGGGACCAAATTTCTGGGAGTCTTAGCCCATATTCATTTACCCAGTCATTTAATTAAGTAATTTAATTAATACACAGAATGCTTCCTTATGTCAAACCTTTCTAGATGCTATGGGTAAATCAACCTGCAACAATGCAGACAAGTGGACTTTCATGGAAGGAGCCAAGATGCCCTTCAACAGATGACTGGATTAAGAAGATGTGGTCCCTATATACAATGGAATATTACTCGGCTATCAGAAAGAACGATTACCCAACATTTGCAGCAACATGGACAGGACTGGAGGAGATTATGCTAAGTGAAATAAGTCAATCAAAGAAAGACAATTATCATATGGTTTCACTCATTTATGGAACATAAGAACTAAGAAGATCGGTAGGAGAAGGAAGGGAAGAATGAAGCGGGGTAAACAGAAGGGGGAATGAACCATGAGAGACTGTGAACTCTGGGAAACAAGCTGAGGGCTTCAGAGGGGAGGGGATTGGGGGATTGGGCTAGGCCGGTGATGGGTATTAAGGAGGGCACATATTGCATGGTGCACTGGGTGTTATATGCAAATAATGAATCATGAAACATTGCATCAAAAACTGGGATGTACTAATATAACAAAATAAAAATTATAAAAAAATAAAATAAAATAAAATAAAATAAAATAAAATAAAATAAAATAAAATAAAATAAATGTTTAACCAAAAAAAAGCACCATTGTCTCAAACTTCTTTGATAAAATACCGGTAAAATATTTAAGCACGCTTGAGAGAGATTTTAACACATCTGGGGAATTGAAGAAAGACAAGGAGCACTGAAGTAAAGAAATCAAGGGGAAAGTGATAAGAGATGGTACTGGAGAGGTAGGTAACAATGATGACTTCAAAGCCATCCTTGAAAACCATGACTTTTGAATTTTAACCCCAAGACAGTGAGCATTTATTAAAAAAAAATTAATCAGGAACATAACTCAATAGGAGCTGTATTTTTAAAAGGTCAATTTAAAAACCTTAGGAACTTTGCATGAGTACAAAAATAGATGTAAACAAATGAACAGGAGGTCACAGTATGAGTCAG
Organism: Ailuropoda melanoleuca; assembly: GCF_002007445.2. Lineage (NCBI taxonomy): Eukaryota > Metazoa > Chordata > Mammalia > Carnivora > Ursidae > Ailuropoda > Ailuropoda melanoleuca. The sequence continues at coordinate 118,740,754 of NC_048222.1, forward strand.
TATTAGTGAGAAATACAAGGACTCTGTTTAGGGTGGTGGCAGAGCAGATGGAGCCTAGTTTAAATGGCTGGACTGCAGAACATTCCAAATTATCGTGGTCAAAATATAAGCCAAAGAAAGGGCGGAGCATGGCACCTGTATTCATCTGCTAAGGCTGCCATAACAAAGTCCCACAAATTGGGTAGCATGAACATCAGAGATGTATTTTCTCAGAGTGTAGGAGCTAGAAGTCCAAGACCCAGGTGATAGCAGGGCCAATCCCTTCTGAGCACTGCAAAGGAGGGATTGCTTTAGGTTTCTCCCCCTCATCGCCCCTGCAGATGACCACCTTCCCCTAGTATGGATGGCTCTTTTCTTCCCTCTGCATATTTCTTTCACTTCATGTGGCATTCTTTTTTTAAGACTTTTTAAAAAGTGCCTTTGGTTGGCCTTTATTTTCCGTTCGTTCCTCATAAGTTATAGGTACTGCAGAGATAGAAAATTAGCAACGGGGAAGGTTTGAAGAGAATGGAGGCAGTTAAGTAGTTATGGGGAAAGAGGGTCAGTCACTTCAATACGCTCGTTTAAAATCCATGTCTGTCAGCGGCTGCTTCCCCCATCAACAAACGGAGCTCTCTTTGCTCTTTCATGACCTGATACTAGGCAGACAAGAACTAACTGTCCACATAGAATTTTGTCCTTGAGAATGATAGTTATCAGCTATATTCTTGCCCTCAAGGCTGGACGTGGGCTGGAAATTTTTTTCAGAGTTTGACCAAAATTCAATTAATCTACTTAAAAAGGAAGGAAATTTCAATATACCTTTATCATCATCACTTCAATTAATAGAATATATTTATTTTTCATTCCTGAATAAATGAAATTTAACATTTCTATGCAAGGGAAAAATAAAATAAACTTAAAAAAAATTGATTATCAGCTGTACTGGCTCCTACAATAACCAAACTGATCTATAAAATACTGCCGGAAAGACTCAGTATCTATTTCAAGGTCTGCTGGATTGTTAGCAAGTAATCCATGACAATTTGTTACTTAAATGTGAGTATGAATGAATGTTATTATATAAAATGTGCAACAGTACCATAAAGAAAGTAGATAAGCAAGAGTTAAAATTAGTAGGAAGAAATAATGTAATAAGTCAATCAGATTAGCATGAGCTTAAAATAGGTACCTTTTATGCCTTTTGTTCCATCGTACAAGAGCAGCTGTTTAGCTATCTAAAGTGAATTAGATCATTTGCATTTATCGCCTTTTTAATACACTAAAATTTGCTGGGCAAAAAATAATTCTATTTTCTAATCTATAGATCACAGATGTTCAAGAGATTTAGCCAGTTCCCCAAACTTCTTTGATAAAGTTTCTCTAGATTTGAAATATGAAATGGAAATCAACAGCTTTACCAAACTCCTTGACTCATAACCTAAATGCAACTACTACATAATTTTTGAAGTTCAGAAATCTTTGTGGGTTTAAATGTCTATCATCTTGTTATTTTTATATGTTTTTTATCTAATGAAATACTATAATTAGGAAAAAGCTCTAGTTGTTCAGGCAGCCAGAGAACCATTTATCTCACTATTAGCTAACCACAGCACAGAAAAAATAAGCTTTTGTATATACATGCTGTTCATTTCATTTTTGAACCTAAATGTATTTGTTTATATTAACTACATAAGCATCTCCACAAATATGTGACTTGTCCCAAGGTTGATTACAAATTCTTCTAGGACAAAGCACAAATCTAAACATATAGTAGAATATAAACACTTGTTTTATTTTGAGATTGTATTTTATAATTAAAATTATGTACTTAAATCCTACTACTGAGTAAAACAATGAGTAAGTACTGCTATGAATATTGCCTATATAATAGTTTTCAAGCAATTTGCATTGAAGGGATACATGCAAAATTATCTTATTAAATTCTTGTTAAAATGTTCGTAAATATATGATCACTGTTCATACATACTTTGAGAATAACGAAAATGCATTCGTTGGTTATACATAAAATAAAATTTTATTTATAGATATGTATAGATTGATTTCAGAGTAAAAATTTTATACTCTTTTTTATCTTGTGTCACCAATGAAATGATCATGATGTTTAAACTTAATTTGTAACCTAGTAAATGACAGTAGTTACAGCTGTTTTGTAATCGGAATCATCTTTTGCAACCTTAGATTTATTTTCCATGTCACCATGAAAATTAATACACTGTAAAATAAAATCTATGCCTTTGAAGATCTTATGGTGCACCTTTCTGATACACCACAGTGTGAGTTTTTTATACTACCATATGGAGTTTTTTCTTACCTGAATTTTCCTAATTTGAAAAGGTCATGTTTGTTAAACCTAAAATGAAGCAAGTTAAAATGCTGAGATATAAAATGCTTTGAGCTATAGGTTGTTATTCCTAATAAATTATTGTTAATAGTTAATAATCGATAGTTAATAGTTGAAATATATATGTAATTGTATTATATTAATAGCAAACACGTATTGAGTTAAAATACACCTGACATTTGCAGATTAGTTTCCATGAGTAATCTCATTTATAATTATACTAACCCAGTGAAATTGATACAATTACTATTCCCATTTCACAGGGGAGGGAAATGAGGCATAGAGAGATTAAGAAGGAAGACATTGACAGGAGGAAGTGAAGAATTTGGGAGAAACAGGCAGAGAAAAACAGTCACACCAGAACTTTCCTCTACAGAGACTCCAAAGTGAAGATTTCCTCCTCTTACTCTACTTTTAGAAAGGACAAAGTATGACAACAGTGGAGCAGCATTTTCAAGAAAATAAGGGGAAAAATTGTATGGAACAGGGACTCTATATCCAGTTAAGCTTTCCTTTAAGTCTCAAAGCCATATAAAAACAATGCTGTATTTTGAAGAACATTGAAGAACAGTGATACCTTCTTTCTGAGGAATCCAGTAAAGGATAAACCTCATCCAACCGAGAGATGACTACGAAAACTTTGGTAAAAAGAATCACATTGATCATTTTGTGTTTAATTATTGAGCTAGGACTACCACAAGAGTGAAGTCATGGGTCAAATGATAATATGTAACCATTATGTAGTCTGACAAAGTAGAAAGGTGCTACTAGAAAAATTGGGAGAGAACAGGTAGAAAAAGAAGAAATTAAAATAAGATTATTGAACAATATGTAATAAATGTTAGTCAAAAGATATATAAAACCAACATAAATGATATTATGTTAAGTAAGAAAAAATATATATGTATTTAAAGATTATATTTGTTTGGGAGAGAGAGAGCTCGAGCAGGCGGAGGGGCAGAGGGAGAGAATCTCAAGCAGACCTCAGGCTGGGCACAGAGCTGGATGTGATATGGGGCTCCATATCACAACCCTGAGATCATGACCTGAGCGGAAATCAAGAGTCAGTTGAGCGTCTGACTCTTGATTTCCGCTCAGGTCATGATCTCAGGGTCATGAGATGGAGTCCCATGTTGAGCTCTGCACTCAGAGGGGAGTCTGCTTGAGATTTTCTCTCTCCCTCTCGGTCTGACCCTCCCCCTGCTCATGCTCTCTCTAAATAAATAAATAAATAAATAAATAAATAAATAAATAATAAATAAATAAATGTGTTAAAAAATATGAACACAAAGGTAACTACTAAAATAAAAGTAAAAAATTTTCTAAGTACCGAAAAATTTTTTTTAAGAAATTCAAAGATATGGGATGCCTGGGTGACTCATATGGTTGAGTGTCTGCCTTCGACTCAAGTCATGATCCTAAGGTCCTAGGATTGAGTCCTGCATTGGGCTCCCTGTTCAGTGGGGAGCCTGCTTCTTCCTTCCCACCATTATCTCTGTCTCTCTCTCTCTCTCAAATGAATAAATAAAATATTTTTTAAAAAAGAAGTAATTATGGCCATGTAGAGGTGTTGATGCCATAGTGACTAACAAGTGAGATTTCAACTGGGAGATAAATTTGTCCAGAGCTTTAAATTATCAGTTGAAAATATAAATTTGTGAAATATGCAAAATGATTGCTCATTAAGAACATGGATGAAGGTGACGTGGCATATATCACAAACTGGAAATTTTTGGTCTATGGGTTATATTTTCTTTTCATATTGTTCACTTTTAAATTGAAAAGTGATGTCCCACAAAATATGTTTTTTAAATGAATTTAACTGACAATATTTTTCAAGAAATTTCCCTGAAAATCTACTATTCTATTTGGCTTAAAAAAATAAATCTGGTAATATTGGGTTTGCATTCCTATCCAGCAATAAATGGAAGGAGCTTCCCAACCCTCTGGGTGAAGCATGTGCTCTGAGTCCTGGCACAATTTCTCCCTTGGGTATTGTGTCCTCACTAGAACCCAAGCTTGCACTTCCTATATCTATCCCTTTTTTACTCTTTAACTCGTGGCACCGAGAGATTTGACTATTCCATTCCAGGGCTGTAGAATAGAATTAGGAAATGAAAATACGAAATATAGAGAAATCAATTTAATCCAAGGAAGAAGAACATTTCAAAATGGGGAGTAATTAATTGTGTTAATGTTATTTTTCTTGTAGTTAAAAAAACAGCCACTTAAATGTCTGTTAATTCAAAACATGGATGCTCCAAAAAAGACTTCAAAAAATTCTGCATACAGGGTTAATAAACCATGAACCAACCTTCTGGTAGAGACAGTGATCAAGCAAACAAGAGAAAGAGTCAAGAAAATAAACATTTATATAATTGGTGACAAATAAAATAAATAAAATAACAGAGTGCCATACTATGGGACAGAAATAACCAAAAGTGAGAAACATAAAGCTTACAGGAGCGATCTTTCTTTGAATGCTGATGATTTTATTAATTTTTAAGATTTGTCTTTTGTTTCTTAATTTCTAATTATATTACTATATAAATCAACTATATTATTTTTAAAAAGTAAAGAAATCTATTGTATTTAGGATATCTCATGAAGAGAGCCTCCAATTCTTCAAAAAAAGTTAAAGTGTCCATGGTACGCTGATTTTATCTACAAAAAAAGAAAGCTTCAAAATCCCTAGACATCCACCCAGCTGTTTCTAGCTTCTATTATATTTATACTGATTTATCTAGCATGGCATATAATTAGTTGTTTGGGTTATTGAATAAAGCCTGACTGAACTTGATTATGATTCAGAACACATTATTTATATTGTCATTATGAAAGCAGTTTTGAGCCAAGGTGCATTTCAACTTTTTTTTACTCAGGAAAACATGGAGAAAAAAATGATACAGAGCCTTCCCCAAAACACTATAAATTATTTGCTGTATGTGCTTAATGAAAACATTATGGTTTTTAATTTAAATAATGTGTTTAGAGAGTTCTAAAATACTCATATCCATGTAACAATAGAAATTTTTCGTAGCCTACAGAAGTTTTTCACAGCCTTTAAAACTAAGTCAAAGTCCATGTTTATCTAAATTTTTCTTTAAAACTTCATTAACAGGAATTAATTCATTTATATTTATAATGCATATGGTACATGTTTTACAATCCCATCTATTTGCAATAGTGGACACAGTCATATTCGTGGAAGAGCAAAAGGGAGAAGGCAGGAAGTATAGCTGACATGGATTCATTCTTCCTCAGGATCAAAGTTTCCATATACCATCACATTAGGTAGTATAATATTTCACACCAAATCTAAGATGATATGGTTATTCATTGTTCTCTACCTTCCAAAGTAACTGAAGTGAGTTTCCTTTTAAAAACAGCAGTGGTTCGTAGGAAGACATGACTGATACACAAGTATTTAAGAAAAATCTTCAGCTGTCATTAGCCCAGAAGTCTAATTTCAGTAGAATATTTTATAAAAGTTACAAATATGAGACGAAATTTGTCTTCTAATTTTCCTGCAAGGGTTTCACTAAAAAGTCACAGTAGAGTTTAGGAGTCCTAAGTCTTTAATTTATATATCAAAACCTGCTTTCATTTGGGCGAGGGATGTACACAGCATGCACGCTAAGCAGTCCCCAATTGCTCATGCCAGCTACACGGAGACAAGAGTACGGAGATTAATCGCTTTAATGCTAAGCCTAACTCAGCTATTCTAAAGGTCAGATGAAGACTAGCAGAAGAATGTGAAGACTCTGGAAGCCCCAACTACTGCAAACTACTGTAATAAATTAGTTAAAATCTGCCCGTAACTGTTTTTTGTTTTTTTTTTAAACTGGAATGTTAGCGTTTTGGTGTATTCAACTATTCTTGTCTACTTTGGAATGAGACCAGCTCCTATCCTTTTATTGGGAAATTTGATTTAGGATTTTTAGCTGTGGCATTATTCTTGCTATATGAGGGAGACAATACTAGCTTCTTAATTGAAAGAAAATGTGTTTTATAAATTAAATAAAAAAGTACAAGATACATTTGGTACCTGAGCATGATGAGTATAAATGTAGGATATGCCTCTGTTCTCCAATTCTACCATTGTAGCTGCCTACTATTCTTGGCTAATATCTAGTTCCATCAAAGGCGTTCCTGTGGTGAACAACCCAGAGCTAAGATCTTCCACGGGCTCGCTTTTTCACACGCTTGAATCTGTTCTAAATGAAATGTGTCGTACAAGAAGCATGTCAAGATTTTAGTTCGGGAGCTGATACCTAGCCCAGTTACTTCTACAGATTAGGGTGCATCTAAAACTAATTTTATCAAATTCCCATCTGTGATACAAAATGTCTGTTGCCAAAGCACTGTGTCACTTTGCCTGTCTCAGATAAAGCAAAACTCCTCAAGAGTTCAGAAGCAGGGACACTGTTATGGGTAGAATCACTTCTGTGATGGAATACTTAAATACACGATGACCAGAGATTATAAAATTAGATACAAAAAGCAAGGACGATATGGGCACACCTTTCATTTGGTCAGAATTATTATTATTACTTTTTTAAAGATTTTATTTATTTGACAGAGAGAGACAGCCAGCCAGAGAGGGAACACAGGCAGGGGGAGTGGGAGAGGAAGAAGCAGGCTCCCAGCAGAGGAGCCTGACGTGGAGCTCGATCCCAGGACTCGGGGATCACACCCTGAGCCGAAGGCAGACGCTTAACGACTGAGCCAACCAGGCACCCCAGGTCAGAATTATTTACAAGTATCGAGGGGCCCCTGGGTGGTGGTGCAGTCAGTTAAGGGTAGACACTTGATTTCGTCTCAGGTCATGATCTCAGGGTCATGAGATCAAGCCCCATGTTGGGCTCTGCGTCTGCTTGGGATTCTCTCTCCCTCTCCCTCTGCCCTCCTACACATGTTCTCACTGTCCCTAAAATAAGTAAATAAAATCTTTAAAAAAAAACATATTTACAAGCATCAAGAAAAACTGGGATTCTCAGAGGGAGCAGAGTTGCCCCCAGGAGAGTCCTCGGATCCATTATTCTGACAACAGACCTCCCCGCCCCCATTTAACTTATGTCAATATTCACATAAACTGGTTTCTCTGCAGTGCAGTGCATGTGTGTTGTGATTCATTTGATAAGAGGCCAACAGGCCATATTCAAGTAGACAAGGAAGCAAGTACGGGCTAGCTTGCAAGTATGTGGTTATTTAAACAGAAACAACAAAACCAGCTTTCCTTGACGTATTTCATCTGTAGCGCAAATAAGGAGGTGGTCCCCAAGACCAGAAGTTTCTTATTGTTTTTCAGACCAAAGTTTCTATAGCCTCTTGTCCACAGAAAACAGCAAGAAAAAAACATCTGCCGTCAAGATTGATTGACAATTTGTAATACTTAACATCATGAACAATAGACTGCTTTCCTTACTCCTACTCACTAAGCAAAGTACTCAAAGTCATTGAAACTGCTTGAGAGATAATAAGGACTAAAGAACTTGCAGGTGTTACACGCAGAGGCAATGAGCAATGCAGTCATTATACCACTCGAATTCCAACCAAAACAATCTCCCTGATAGTTGCAGAGGAGCTTAATGGTGACTCACTTTAAGGAGGAAGGTTCTTAAGTGTAGCCTTGAGCCATCAACCTTTGGAAGGAAGATTAGTAGGCAATTTTTGGCCTCATAGTTATAACCTTTATGGGTGATTCTACCTGAAATTTGGCTTCTGTCTAGCTATATCTCGGATCCCTTCAAACACCTGTGCGCCTGCGATTTGCTGCGAGGGTGCCGTTGCCATTTTCAGGCGAAGAATTATGCCAGCTGCTTTGGAATTGGTAAGGGATCTATTTGAGACAGAAAGAAGCCTAGGAAATGACTGAGAGGGAGAAAGCATACAATCTAGCTTAGGAGTCATGCTTTTCATGTCACATAGATGGGATTTTCTTTCCCAGGGTTGTCTTTTTGAATTCCTCCTTGAAAGAGCAGTAATACTGAGTTCTGATGAAACAGCACCTGTTTCAACCCCAGGGCAGGCTTTTGGGCAGTAATCCTTTAGGATACTGATTCATTCAAGTCTGTTAAATAATTAGTGAGTCAACTTTCCTAGTTGATTTCCATTCCTATGGGTAATGCTAACTCTTCTCTGATTTGAATTGTTTTCTAAGATAATTCCAGAATATAGCTTCTAATGAATGAAATCCAAGTTTATAAAATACAATTTTCCCTTTAAGAAATTTTTTAAGTAATATTTAATTTTGGATTTTTTGCATAATTAAGAATAAAACTCCCTCCCTAAAATATATGTATTTACCTTGTATGCTTCAGTGTCACTTTTTAAAGGGCAAAAATAAAAATACAATTTATGACTCTACTGAATCTAGCTGTGGCAATGTGTTCTTATGACAGTGGCTACCTTATTTATTTTAGATATCTTTTATTATTTTAACGTAATCACTTAAAAAGTTGAAAATGACACATATTTGTTGATTTTCTATGAACAGTTAAGTCCACGAACAGCACCCTTTGCCTAAGTAGTCCTGACAATACACATGTTCCATGACCCGAACTCAATTACACCATTTTAAAATTAAAGCCATTAGGAAATTTGCATATACTAATATATGAATATTAATGTGCACATGTGATCTGTAAATGTTTCTGTTTTGTCATATAAATTGATACCGTTTAAGTTTTTGACATATACATTACATTATTCAATATATTAAACAGACTTACAAATAACTTAAAACCTTTAAGTATTGCATATTATATATAAAAATATTTAGAAGAAATCCAGCTAAACTCAGTTACGTTTTTTTAGTGTGAATTATAGGCCATAGGCCAATTGTAAGAAAAGGGGGATAATAATAAGTTTAAAAGAGATTCAACTAAAATATTACATGTTCTCAACCGTGCTGAGCAATCACACAATCAGGGAGATTCATTGACTCTCTAATCCTCTTGATTCACTGCAATCTGCCTCCTGTCTTTCTGTTGAAACCCTTCATACAGAGACCTTCAGTGATGTTATTTTTAAAAGATCCAACAGATGACATGCAACACAGAATTGTAAAAACTGCATTGAACCATATTTTATCTGTATTGAGGAACAATAGGCAGGTGGAATACCTATTCAAAAGAAATGTACGTGATGATACAAAATACACTTCAATATCTGTAATAAAGCTTTTTCAATAGTGTTTTAAATTGTCCAAACTATATTATAATTAAAAACATTAAACTTTTAAATGCTAGTGTACGTCCAAAATAGAGACACAGAGAGAGGTAGGAGAAAATAGGACTGAGTTACAAGATCATTGGGGAAAAAAATTTAAATCACACTCCAAATTTTAGACAATGCTTATTTTTAATCAGTGGGTTTGAGAATAAATTTTATTTTACTTGCTGCTTGTTCTCTATTTTAAATTTTATACAATCACAAACACTACATGCAAAAATGAGATTAAAATAATATTAATATATATGATGTGAAAGAGAAGATACTAATGCCTTAACTATTTTTAAGCTAAAGAAAACTAATTCTGTGCAATTTTTAAATTTAATATTGTAAACTCTATTACCTTATTATATATTTAGCATTTCATATTGTTACAGTGTTAAAATGCTAATTATTTAATAACAATGAATAGCTATCACTATGTAGAAGGAAATCAGATTTCAGGGGGTGACTGGGTGGCCTAGTCAATTAAGCATCTGACTCTTGGTTTCGGCTCAGGTCATGACCTCAGGGCCCTAAGATGGAGCTGTGTCAGGTCAAGCGTGGAGTCTCTTGACCCTCTCACTCAGCTCCTCCCTCTACTCCCCCTCTCCCTCTCTCTCCCTCTGGAATAAATAAATAAAATCTTTAAAAAAAAATTCTAAAAAAAAAGAAATCAGATTTCAATATCAATGAAACATCAATGAAACATTTTGAATAATACACCTGAAATTATGACTATCAGTTATTAGACATCATTTTTCATGTTTCAAAATTACATATTATTACATTGTAATAAATTAAAGCTCATGAAATTATTTTAACATAATATTTGAATTTTGAATATTGTCATCATTATATTCTTACTATTCATATTTCTAAAAATGAGTCTTTCTTTTTAAAGGGAAGGAAACATGTACATATACAAAATTAGCAATAGAGCTTTCCTGACTGCTCAGATCACACTCAGTTGTTTTTCTCTCTCAGGCTGACTCTTGTGAAAAGGCTGCTGGCATAACAAACTAAAATACCATTCCAAAATGTATTTGAAAGGGAGTATCATTTTTATCAGCAACTGTGGATTTTGGCTGTTGTTTATTTATTTTAAACTAAGCTATTCTTAGAATGACCTGGTGAGATATCTGGAGAACTGTTAGTATTTTCTTTGATCATATTAAATAGTCATGTGATATATAAGTTAACAACACAGTCATCTTCTAGTCATAGAGGCAGTGTTTATGGAATTCACATCTTGTGTATTTTATCTACTAATATACAGTAACTCAGCATTATTTTTATTCAGAATTCTCTTAGCTCATCTTTACTAGGATAAAAGAAACAATGTTGTCCTTATTTTAATGTAGAATATCATTATTTGAGATAAAAAGCTCTTTTGTGGGTTTAATTCCATCTAATCTCAGTGGTACTTAACAGTTTATGAACGATGTGCATCTTTTCTCTTGCACCATGAGACAGAAATATAAGATATTTAATAAAATATAAAAATTTAATATAATGTAAAATAATCTTGTAAAAGTTTCTGGTGCATTACACAATGAAAAAAATGAATGAATTTAATAAATACCATTGCAATATGTTCTGATGTGTAAGGATTTATTTTATACTAAGCCTTTACAATAGTAATGCCACTTAACTTTTGATCAGAAGTGTCTATCCTTATTTTTCATACAATTTAAGTGAATACATTGTTCAGTGTTTGGAGGCCTACAGCCACTTGGACTGTATTCTCAGAGGGTTCAAAATAGGACATTAGGCTTCTGGTTCACTTTGATATTTTCTTTTATGGCAGCTATAACAAATAACCTACGGTGGTTCTCTTCTGTGATAAGGGAATATTAATTCCCAGGAACAGATGTGAATTTCTCAGTTTTCTTGCCAGGTACAATTTGGAAACTACAGTTGCTATTTTTTTTCCCCCACAATTTCACTTTTTGCTCTTCTGACTCAGCACTGGTTACATAGTTCAAAATGGGATACAACTTTGATAACATTTTTTAATACAACTGTTAGGGGGCACTTTCCAATACGCTTCCTTTTTTTATTTGCTGTTGTGTTTGACTTCCAAGCCTCTTTTGGATTGACAATATATTAGAGAGATTTAGATAAATATTTGCAAAAGTTATGGCCAACTACATTAGGGCAAAGACACAGTTTAGAGTAAACAGCCCACTTTTGGCCTCTTTTCTGACTGCAACTTCAAGTTGGGGGAGTAGGGTTTACTTAGCAGCTACCTTTAGGTTTGACAATTCACTAGAAAAACTCACAGAATTCACCTGAAGTGATTCTATTTGTGGTTACAGCTTGTTATGAGGAAAGAATACAGCTTGAAATCAGCCAAAGGGAGAAATGCCTGGGGCAGAGTTCAAGAAAGGTTCCAAACACGGAGCTTCCAATCTTCTCAACTCATGACCTTATGGACATGTTACTTTTCCAGCATTAATATGTAACAATACATATTGAGAATTAGTAACCAAGAAAGCTCTGGAAACTTTGGTGTCCAGAGTCTTTACTGGGGCTCAATCACATACTACCCTTGTGACTGACTTTTATTCTCCGGCCCCTCCTAGAGGTCAGGTTAAAACTGTTATTCTCCAGTCTATCTTGGAGGCAGAACTGATACCATGTGGTCCGAAGCCCCTATCATGAAACACATTGTTAGACTGTTGGCCAAAGCGTCCAGGCAAACAATGTCACTCCTATCAGGAAGGATATTCCAATTGCCTGAAGACCATTATGAGAACAAAGGCCAAATCTATCTTTGTATGAAGCTAATTCTTCACTACATAACAAATAATATAACTAGAAATGAGACATACATATTAAATTCAGCAAATGTGTAATGTAAAAATTTTTGTTATCATTTCTCCCATATTTGGTGTTTCCAATAATTCCTGCTGCTTAACTCACAATTAGAGTAAAAACATGATATAATTCAGAGAAACTGCCTTGCCTATTATTGGGACCTTCCACTATGGATTTAGATGCTCCTGCTTTTGTATCTCAGGTCGGTTTTTAAATGCGTACCATTTGACAATTCAGAAAAGAAAGTGTTGTCTATTCCTTGTTTCCAGAATCAGGCCCTAAATTAAAGGGAAATTCTCTTGGGTGCATCCTTCAAATCTCACTTCATAAGAATATTTTTCTAGTGGTTTTCATCCACAAAATACAGGAAAGTAGAGCACATAAACTTTCTTCTCCAATTCCCTTTCCTTTCTCCCTTCTCTATGTCACCTTTCTCCAAACAGAACCTCTTTCTTCCATATTAACTAGTCAATTAACTAGTGAATGAACCTGGTAGACTCCCATTATCCACACAGTATTCAAAATCAATAAATGAACAATAAACAAGTCTGAGTATATAAAATAAAGGTACACAAGCACAAACAACAAAGAACTCTAAAAAACAAGGAGAAGACAAATGATCCTACAGAAATTTGGAAAAGACTATTAATATGAAATATATACAAGAAGATATACAAAATGATGAAGCATAAAAAGATGTCCAGCTCCACTAAAAAGTAGAGGAATACAAATTATACTGAGAAAAAAAAAATTGTAATTTTTAGCAAAGTGGATTTCCAGGAGCACGTATTATTGAATACAATTATTATTTTGAGATCAAGAACTATGTTTACATTGTCTTCTGATGTATCCCAAGGTTTAACACATTAGTTTGCATATTATAGACACTTACTTAATATTAATGAATGAATGAATGGATGGATTTTAAAGTATAAATATGAAGTGGATACATTTTGTTTCTAATTAAAACAAATTCATAAGCTTTGTTCATTAACTAAACAAACTATAATACTGACATTTTTATGAAATTTGAAGAGCTCACCCTGGACATATTGCTGAATCTATGTCCAGCCCAGTCCTACATGGAAGAAGTAGATTGTAGTAAGTGTCCAGACATGTATTTAAGACACCAGAGCACCAAAGCTACTTGCAAAACCTTTCTGTAGTAACTAACTCCTTGCATATATACAGCTATATATTTATATATATACATATCAATTTAGTAACTATTTGTGATCCTCATAATAACACGGTAAAATTCATAGTATAGGTTGGTTCTGTAAACATTGTGAAAAAATGAAAAAAAAAAAACTACTCAAAAACATTGAATGATATAGTCAAGGCTATACAAACTTAGTAACTAACAAAGGACCAGGAAGTATAATTCTGTCTTCTGACTCAGTCCATTACTCTTCTTCGCCAGTATAAGAAATTTTTTCAATTAGACTCTAGAAAACCCAAAATTTATAATCATACATATAAATTAGCATTGAAAATACTACAGGGGCACCTGGGTGGCTCGACTGGTTGAGTGTCCAACTCTTGGTTTCAGCTTAGGTCATGATCTCAGGGTCGTGAGGTTGAGTCCTGAATCTGGCTCTGTGCTCGGTGGGGAATCTGCTTGAAGATCTCTCCCTCTCCCTCTGCCCGTCCTTCCTCTCTCTATATATAAAATAAATAAATAAATCTTAGAATAAAAAAAAAGAAAATAATACAGAAGTACAAATAAAGCAGAGATAAAACTAATTTACATATATATTAATATATATATATATATTTCCAAACGTTCTTCATCTAGTGCTTTCTAAACACTAATTGCATACCTAATGTATAGGATGGAAAAGGGGAAAAACAATCATGATGATGGTTTTCCCTTTCTCATACTAGGTTATTGCTTCCATAACTCAATCTTTTTTATCACTATCAGTCTCTTTCAGAGTAACAGCCCATTGGTGCCTTCTACTCTTTCCTAGGATTACCATGTTCTTTTAATTTTTTTTTTAATAGACAAGACTATAGGGCAGTTTTAGGTTCACAGCAAAATTGAGAAGAAGATACAGGGATTTTTCATACACTCTTGACCCCACACATACACAGCCTCCCCACCTATGAGCATTCTGTCCCAGAGTGCTACATTTGTTGCACCAAACGAACTTATGTTGGCACATCATTATCATCCAAGGTCCACAGGTTACATTAAACTCACTCTTGGTCTTGTACATTCTACAGGTTTGAGTAAATGCATGATCACATGTGTCCACTATTACAGAATGCTACAGAGTTGTTTCACTGCCCTAAAAATCCTCTGTGTCCTGCCTGTTCACTTCTCCCCTCCCACAGTTCTGGCAACCAGTGATATTTTTACTGCCTTTCAGAACATGTTACACGTGATTAGAATTGTACAGTGTGCAGCCTTTTCAGATTGGCTTCTTTCATTTAGTGATATGCAGTTAGGTTTCTGCAATGTCTTTTCATGGCCTGATACCTCATTTCTTTTCAGCACTGAATAATATTCCAACCATGCTTTTTGGATAATTGTTCTTTCTCTCTCAGCAGGGCCTATGAGTCTTTATGCTTACACTCTATATTAATTTTAAGCAAAAAAAGAATAATACCTGGTAGGAAATATTTGTTCTATCTCTGTTTTAATACAGAATGGACTTAAAATTTGAAAGTTATGATTTATTTAAGCTTTACCTAAACAGCTAAACCAACTTAGCTTATATTTGGTTCAAATATTCCTGTTGTGTTGAGAATGTTACATCTTCCTAAGCTCTACTCACTGTTCTACTCGTAATTTGAATTTCAGATTGCCCCCAAACTAAAGTTCTAACAAGCATGAATGTCATCTTTGGTTCTCCCATTGCCATATGACTTAATAAAATCAAATTGCCTTGATGTATAAGGAAGCAAATGTGTGTGCTTATTTCTGTATGTATTACCTAACTATCACATACTGACCAAATACTTTATCATCATCATCAGTATTATAATATTATTAATTTATTATTATTATTGTTATCATTACTTTAAAAATGTATTTATTTATTTGAGAGAGTGTGTGTGTGTGCCAGTGGGGTGAGGGATAGAGGGAGAGGAAGAGAGAGAATCCTCAAGCAGACTCCCCACTGAGCAAGGAACCCAACATGGGACTTGATCTCAGGACCCTGAGATCATGACCTGAGCCAATAACAAGAGTCAGATGCTTAACTGAGTGAGCCATATATGTGCCCCAGCATTATTATTATTATTATTATTTCTATAATTTTCATAATTATCATTATTTTGTTACTTTTCCTGCAAATTCTATCAAACATACAAAATAGTATATACCATTTTACAGTTTAAAAATTAGAATCAGAAAATACAATCTCCCACATAATATTTTAGAGGAACATGAGTTGTTTGATTTTTTAACTTTAATAATCATATGCATTCTTTTTTAAATTTTTACCCAAAATGATATGCTTTGATAAATAATTTTTGCTGATTTTCTGAAGAATAAACAAAATTTCATTGAGAACTCATGATTTCATACCACTTATTAAGAAAAGTTAGGAATTCTTAAAAACTGAACCTTATTTTTTTCTGGCCCATACATTTAATTTCATCTGCAGGTATTATAAAACAAATATATCAATATAAATATTTGAATTGTGTTGTTTGATCAGGCTAAGTCAATAAAATATATGATAGTGAAAAATTTCTGTCACAATCTCTAGAGAAAATGCAATAATTATAAGAAAATACCTTCATATTATCAAACCACATCTTTTAAAAGAAATGTATTCTAGTTTCAACTTTCAAAAATAAAATTGGCTCCTGCTACCTAAATCCTCTGTTGAACACAGGCACTAAGAGTTTCAAAAGGCAAAATGTTATATGTTTATAGAAAAACATAAAATGATTCTGTTTTGCCCTCAAACTTAGGCAGAAAATATTGAATATATTCATCTTCAAGATGTAGTTGTGTTGGTAATATTAAATATTGTTTTACGTTTTACCGACGTTGTTTTTCACAATTCAAGATGTTCAGGATCAATCCAACGTCTTTTGGTTTTATATTCTTTGAACAACCCTTTCTCTCTCTTAGTCTCCTCCTCCTACTTCTCCCTCCCTCCTTTCCTTTCTCTCTTTCTCCCTGAGATTGCACTGCTTCCGTCTATTCAGCTGCACATATGTACAAGAATTACTACTGACTTTTTCTTCTCAACATAGCTGCTAGATAATACAACCTACTAAAATTTTGTTTAAGAGTGCAAAAATTATGAAAACATTATATGAGTTCATAACATACAAACATACACACAAAAACAAACAAAGTCTATGTTGGAATCGGCGAGGAGGTGCAAAAAAGGCTTAAGAAACTGAGCTGTTACTGAAATTATCTTTGAAGGCATTTGAGTTCAACATGGAATACCAAATGGTTCTGTTTTAAAGTCCAATATTACTTAATTTCACAATTTGACCTTAATGTCTAAACTATTTTCCCCCTAACTGGGGGCAAAAAAAATCTAAGTAATGAATAGAGCAATAAAGAAAAAGAAAAAGTGTCATAATCTTAAAGAGACATCACTCTTTTTTTTTTTTAATTCAGGATAGCTAAAAGACAAAGTGACCCCAAATCCCTGGTATTAATACAAGAAAGGAGATAAGTATATTGTTAAAATCTGTATCGTTGTCTTTCTTTCAAAATATATTCCAAAATTGTGTCATAAATTTTTTAAATATCAAAAACAAACATTGTGTTTATTGTAGTAAAAACAAAAGGAAAACAGAGATGCTTTTTGGTAGGGCACTTGAAGAGAGAGTGAGTTACATTTTGGAAACAAAATTAACCTTAGATAAGAACACCTGGCAACAAGTTTATCATAACTGTTTACTGATGACAATTATTTGAAATTTGTGACTCAAAAACAAAGCAGATTAATCTTTTGTCTTATAAAATTTAAATGAGTAATAGTTTCATTGGTAGTTTAATAAAACTTCTCCCAAAAGTAAAAATAGTCCCCGTAAAACAATCCAGTCATTTTATACAAACTAACAATTTAATCAATCCATAGGAATAGGGGATAAAAGCTGTCTAAATTTTAGAATATCATAACTTTATTGGTATAATCATGTTGAAGAATTTAATGGATATATTAAAACCTTGTTAAATGTTCTAAATGATCGCAATTATGCTTTTTACACTTCTAAAACATAAAAAGATAGAGTGATACAAAAGAGCGCCAATAAGGAAGAGAAAAATTTTAAAGGTTTTTTTTTGTTTGTTTGCTTTTAAGAGAGGAAGAACGTGCATAAGAGGGGCTGGGGGGTGGAGGGAGAGAGAAAGAGAATCTTAAGCAGGCTTCACATCTAGTGGGGAGCCTGATACAGGACTCGATCTCCTGATCCTGAGATATGACCAGAGCCAAATCAAGAGTCAGAGACTTAACTGACTGAGCCACCCAGGTGCCCCGCAAAGGAAAAGTATTAGTCACTTATTAATTTGTTTCTGTGTATTTTGTTCCCAAATTGTTAATTAGGGTATAATTGGGGCTTATGAATGTTTTGAAATAGGCCAAGATGAGATGGACAAAATCCTAAAAGGGATTATAAACACTAAGGCAGTGTTTACATATGGGACCTGGTTTGATGACTGTGATTATCCATTGTTATTATCATTATTAACTGGAGAACAGCAATCAATGGCCGTTATATTAGGAAGCAATCATTATTTACTTGTTAATAAGAATGTTAATCTAGTTTATCAAATGAATGTTTACTCATTTTATATATAATTTAACTTAACAACTATGGTTTAATATCTGGAAATGTCTCTAAAATAAAAAATATGATTTGAAAATCTGAATAAAAAGTTGATAGTTGGGGTGCCTGGGTGGCTCAGTCGTTAAGCGTCTGCTTCTGCTCAGGGCGTGATCCCAGAATCCTGGGATGCAGCCCCACGTCAGGATCCTCCGCTGGAAGCCTGCTTCTTCCTCTCCCACTCCCCCTGCCTGTGTTCCCTCTCTCGCTGCCTGTCTCTATCTCTAGTAAATAAATAAATAAAATCTTAAAAAAAAAAAAAGTTGATAGTTACATAATCTCTAAGAACCTCATGATATATGTGTGTATGTGCGTGTGTATCTATACTTGTATAAATAAAAATATAACTAATTCTATCTAAATCTGAATCGAGAGTTCTTTCACCATAGAAATATACATTTTTAAGGTGCATATGTCTATCTTCAATAACCAAAAAAAAAAAAAAAGAAGAAGAAGATATTTGTTAGTTTCTTCTATACATCATAAAAGGGTGAAGAACCCCATGCTTTTTCCCTTTGGTACGGCGCATCTTGTTTGGTTTGGTCTTGTTTGGTTTGGTCCTTTACAAGCACCTGGATGGATCTGTGGAAGCCTTTAAGACTTGCACAGGTACAACTTGGGTTGAACCAATAGTGTTATTGACCACTTAAAGCTAAAAGTAACTTCATAGGCAAAATAATAATCATAAAGCTAGTAGATGCCTTCCATTAATAATCATAACGAAGAACTGTGTTTTAAAAAGTGAGTTTATTTTAAAAAGAAATAAACAAATACTGACATCATATCCAACTCTAAAAGTCAAAACAAACCAATAAGAAGTGATCTCTTGTTCATCCTTCTGATAGGATGTAGTGGACACAAAGAAAAAAGTTGTATTTGTATAAACTTATATTATTTCAGTAATATGCCATTAATAATTACATCAACAAACTTACTATTGAAATAAAGTTCAGGGCCTATTTTTTTTTTCAATTACATATATCTCATATGTCAAAAAGCTCATGCAGTTCAATTCCTGTGGGGTTTTTTTTAGTAGTAAGAACAAAAAATATCATATTTTTCCCTCAAGTGAGTAATTCCTCTCTATAGGCTCAAGACAGAAGACAAAAACCTACATTGTTGCTGGCTGGTACGTCATACAAATCCATTTGCAAATTGTATGTGATATATGTTGCTAAGGCTTTGTTAAGGAGAAAAAAAAAAAACTCACATTTCCAAGGGAAAAACATACTAATTAAGAAAGTTTTTCTTCACTTTTGTATTTTAAGTAGTTTTTAACTATTTTAACTTCTGCCCATTGTTAGAGTCTTGCACTGGAGTATGGTTAGAATGATTTGTACATGGAGACAGGAAGAGCAAGACAGCTTTGTTCCCTCTATCTACTCTTATTATTTTAGAATGAATAGTTTATATATCCAAGTAAATTATCCTTAGTATCCATCTTTGTCACTTTCTCTTTTTCTGTCTGACAGTCTTTATCTATTTCTATCACTCTCTATGCAATGTGAGTCTCAGATTGGGTATTCACTACAACTGTTGATTACTAGTGCCTGATCTGAAAATCAAACATGAGAGAATTCAAAAGGAGAGAGATTCTAAATATCCATTCAGAGAGTATTTTCTGTGCTAAGATTTTACTCTAAATGGTGTTAACATTTCAATATAAAATCAGTCTTCAGGATTGTACATTTAGCATGGCATGTAACTAGCAGCCCTGATACAGCCTGTTTCAACATCACAATAAAGGAAATATAATTCAAAGAAAAATACAAAATTTTCTTATGGTGTCTTTTAAAAGAGCTGGTAAATGATTCCCAGTATCCTGGAGATATTTTCACTAACTATAATATATATCAAAAAGAATTGGACTGAAAAAATAAGTAATTGAAAATATCTCTTGCTATGCCAATGAAAACTAAGAAAATTTACCCAAAAAGGAATTAGGTGAAATGATTATCCCTTTTTCCTCATTCCCTTATACCCCAGCCTTGGATTCTATCTGCCACTTTAATCGAAAAGATGGTGAACTCTTGTGCTAGCTTCAGCAGCACATATACTAAAATTGGAATCATACAGAGATTAGCATGGCCCCTGCACAAGGATGATGGAAAGACAATGAACTGTTAACTATAAACTCTGAAAACAATTTGTCTACAGGACTTATAAGTTGTAACAATTACATTCCTAGGGTTAACCAATGAGACTTGATGAAGAGACATCAAAGGTTACATGGCAAAGTGGGTATATTGTGATTTTCAAAAGTTAAAAATGTTTAAGCAAGCCAAGGTGACTTAAAGCAGGAATATTTTATATGCTCTATGTATGAAGTACTTTTTTATGAGACAGGCAGAGGAGCTGGGATTAAATTTTGTCTCACATTGGCAAATCTATATAAACTAGATATTTGCCAGATGTTGGGAAAGAAAAGCTATACATATCAGACTGCTTTTATGTGAACATCTGAAAAGATTATTCCATGAGCACAAATGTGGATAATAAATAGGTCCATGACAACATAGATATCCTATATGATGATACACAATATCTCAAGGTTAAAAGCTCCTTGTTCTGTGATAAAGGAAAAAATAAGCATTCACACATAAATAGTATTGGAAAAGGAGGGGGGAAAAAAAGAATTTTTCATGAAGAGTTGGAAGAAAAAGGGTCTACACAAAGTCAAAAAGGAAGTAGGGTCTAATTAGGGTCAAGGGTCTACACAAGTCAAAATCCAAAAAGGGAATATTTAAGGGAATTAAGTCTATTTGCTACTAAACACATTTGAAGTGACCAAATAGTATTTATTCAATAGAACAAAGAGTGGAAAAAAAAATAATTCAAAGACTCCCCATCCCCCCCAAAAATAAACCCTAATAACAGAAACAAAAGCTACATTGCAAATAAAAAGAACAGAATTTTGACGGTGGAAAGTGGAATTAATATAATGGTGAAAAACTGAAAATTACCTCCAAGAATGCAGGCAGAAATGACAGCATAAAATAATGAGAGTAAGGGTAATAGGCCTTAGGTAGGAGTTAGTGACAACATAAAAACAAAAGAAATTGTGAAGAAAAATATAAAATATTGAAATAGAAATAAGTATTAGATATTTTCAGCACTTAAAAAATGTTTTATGTAGAACAAAAATTCTTAACCCAGGAGAAAATCAATAAAATTCCAACCATTGTTAAATGCATCGTATCATA
Organism: Ailuropoda melanoleuca; assembly: GCF_002007445.2. Taxonomy (NCBI): domain Eukaryota; kingdom Metazoa; phylum Chordata; class Mammalia; order Carnivora; family Ursidae; genus Ailuropoda; species Ailuropoda melanoleuca. The sequence goes on from NC_048222.1 coordinate 118,762,147, forward strand.
TTTTAGAAGAGAAATAAAAGAAACTGTTGTGAGTAGGTTTTTTTGTACCTTATTCTTTTTTTAACTCGGTTATCTCTGCTAAATAGGAGCACTATTAATATTTTTATACAGCAATCTTATTAAATTGTTTCATTATTTCCGATTATTCATAGACTATGTTAAAGATTCTATATAAATAACTACATTTTCTAGAAACAACCACAATTTTTAAATGTCGTTTCAAATTTATATGGAATTTAATATCTGGCATATGCGTTACTCAGTGACTAGGACATCCGGTACAATATTGAACAGTAAGAATAACAATGCACATGGGATGCTTGTGAATTTCAATATTAAGTATGATGTCTGTTAAAAAAATTTTGTAGGTACTAAAGAATAAACTCAACTCAAGTTGTTCTAGACCTTAATATATAAAATTACAGACTATTATTAAAGAACAAAAAGCATGTCTATTAGTTAGGAAGAATCAAAATTATAAAGATGTCCTTTTTCTTGTAGTTAATCTATAAATCTAGTGCCAATCTCATCAACATATCAATGAGATATTTTTATAGAACTTGAAAAAATGATTCCAAAACTCATATGGAAGACCAAGGTAATTGTAAAAATACAACATATCTAATCAAGGAGATAGAATACTATAGAACTGAATATAATTTTGACAAAAGTGCAAATTATGAATCAGTAAGACAGATACTAGGTCAGAAATAGAGAAATACATACGTGTGGTTATTTGCCGTATATCACATGACGCCTGACATAAGACACATTACCTATCAGTACGTTGAGTGTGGACAGTGCATATCACATAAAAAATATACATAGACATATATTGACATACACATACATGTCACATATAAATACATATTTACACAAATGAATCCCTACTTCACATCATACAATCCCTACTTCACATCATCCCTACTTCACATCATACAGTATAAAAGTCCAGGTGGATTAACATAAACAAGAAAATGAAAATTTTAAGTTATTAGATAAAAAATATAGAATATCTCAGTGATACTCTTAGTATATCTCACTATAGGAAAAGATGAAAAATAATACATAAACAGGGGCTCCTGGATGGCTCAGTCAGTTAAGTGTCTGACTTTTGATTTCAGCTCAGGTCATGATCTCAGGGTTGTGAAATTGAGCCTCCATTGGGCTTTGTGCTGGGTGTGGAGCCTGTTTAAGATTCTCTCTCTCCCTCTCCCTCTGCCCCTGCCCCTCTGTCTCCCTCTCTAAAGAAAAAAAGAAAAAGAAAAAGAAAGAAAGAAAGGAAAGAAAGAAAGAGAAAGAAAGAAAGAAAAAGAAAGAAAGAAAGAAAGAAAGAAAGAAAGAAAGAAAGAAAGAAAGAAAGAAAGAAAGAAAACAATACATAATAGCAAGAAATCTAAAGGAAAATATTCATTTATTCATTCATTCAACAAATATTAACTGATTGCTATGTTCCAGAAATTCATCCAGATGCTAAGAATGTAGTAGTAAATGCAAAATTTCCTGCATCCATAAAGTTTAAATTTTCACGGTTAATAATTTTACCTGCATTCAAAAGGACATGCAAATCTAGAATGAGAAAAGACATTTGAAACATATTACACAAAGAAACATTATACTCAATTTAATTTTTTAATTTAAATAGAAAACCAACAAAATATTTAAAAAGCAAATACGAAGGATAGCAAGGTATTCATCATTTGCTTCTTTCCACTCATTTTCCATCTTTCGCTACCGTTTTCCATATCCCAGGACACTAAATTTTGTAGATTGCGTCAAGGTGATCCCTTACTTCTAGTTTCACATTTGGGTTTGGTAGATGGGATCTATCAATCAGCAGAAGCCGGGAAAGTAATGAGAAGAGGAGGGCAAGGTATGTACATTTCTGTCTACCTGCCTGCTGAGGCACCTGGTGTTAAGTGCATCCCTCTACAAAAGCCACATAGTCTGTAAGGCAGACATCTCCTATACTTCCTCTTTTCAGGCATGTTCTAGAAATCACTTTCTCTATCAAATCTGTTAGTATCACCAACTCCCTGATGTTGTTAGCCCCAGGGTGCTTCAACATTTCTTGTTGATTTGCCTCAACACTGCCCACATCCTTGTAAAGTGGTCCTTTCTTAAACTCCTCTGTTATCTCATTCGCGTATACTATCAGTTTTCTGTTAGAACTCTGCCTGATCTAATCGACATTAAAAATGAAGCCTGGGTGGCTCAGTCAGTTAAGCTTCAGACTTTGGCTCAGGTCATTGGCTCAGGTCATGGGGCTCACTGCTCAGTGGGGAGTCTGTTTCTGCCCTTTGCCCCTCCCCCTGACTCCTGCTCTCTCTCTCTCAAAAATGTATAAACAAAATCTTTAAAAAATAATAAAAAATAAAAATGAAGAGGAAAGTCACAGAAAAGCAATTCTGATTTGTCAATATACCTGTACAAAATCAAATTAAGCTCAATAGGAATCAGAGAAATAGAACATAAAACAACCAATATTTGGCGGTTTCAACCCATTAGAAAGGCAGCAATTTAAAAAGTCTGATATTATCAAGTGCCGACAAAGATATGGGAATGGTTTCTGGCAAAGGCATAAAATATACAATCACTTTAAAAGTGCAATTTGTATATATATAGCAAAGTTATACATACTCTATATGTAAACATATATACTATATGTATACTTTCTATGTATAAATATAACATTTTATATTTAAATATAATATTTATATTTTATTTAAATAAAATATAACAGAGTATGTGTGTGTATACACATATATTTCCTAGAGAAATTATTACATATGTACAGAGCATTTATTCAACTTTGTTACTAAAGAAAACTATATTTTAAATTGTTTAAAATTTAGAATAATTGTTCACTGGTTGGGGAATTGAAATATAATTTTTATAATATTTGTGAAATGGAATACTTTATTTAAGCATTTCAGGTTTCTAAGAAAAAAAAATAAGCACTCCATTAAAAAAAGACAAATAATATCATTAGAAAAGTTTAAAATATCATCATCACTAGGTGTCATAAGGCAACACCAGCCATGGCAGAACACAGAGATGGAAAGAACCTGTGTTCGACTACATAGTTCAGCCATGGTTAGCCAAGCTTAAAGCCTTACTGTTTTACTTTGTCTGGGAATGTCTTCATTATTGACATAGAATTTTACTTGATGTTGGTTCTAGATTAGCAGTTATTTCCTCAAAGCACTTCCAATAGAATACCCTATTTTATTCTGCCTGCCACTTTTAAACTGAAAAATTAGCTTTAATTCATATTTTTATGCCTTTAAATGTAAAAATGTCTGTTTTTCTTCTGACTGCTTTTAAGATTTCCTATCTTTTCTTGGGTTTTAGAAGGTTACTATGTTATGACTTGTTATTATATGAATGTGTGTTCACGTGTGTATAATTCAATGCTGCTAAATTATATAGTGGTTCTTGAAATAATAACTTAATGCCTTCCATCGATTTGAAATTTTGTATTTATTATCTCTTCCAATTTACTTGTGCCTACGTTCTCCCTGTCCTCATCTTTGGGGAATCTAATTACATGAATATTATACTTTTAAATGTTTTTATTTCTTAGTTTTTCTATATCTCCCATCACTTTGTCTTTCCAAACTCCAGTGTAGATATTTTTTTTTATATGTAAGTTTGCTAATTCTCTCTCTTGAGCTGGGTTTAACCTGCTATTAAATCCATAAATTGTTATTAATTTCAGATTTTCTTTGTGAATTTATAATTTGTATTGGATTCATTTTAACAGTTTCCAGTTATTTACCCAAAAAGTTTTATCTGGTCACTTAATTACTGAAATATTTAATTATATTTATTTAGGGGTCATAATCTGATAATTCCATTAGCTTTTTCTCCGTATCTTTGTATATGTCTATTTTGTCTATTGTTTGGGAAAGTATTGTCTTCCTTTATGCCTTCTTCTTCTTCTTTTTTCTAAAGATTTTATTTATTTGTCGGAGAGAGAGAGAGAGCACAAGCAGGGGGAGTGGCAGGCAAAGAAAGAAGCAGACTCCCCACTAAGCAGGGAGCCCAATATGGGGCTCGATCCCAGGACCCAGGATCATGACCCGAGCCAAAAGCAGACACTTAACTAACCGAGCCACCCAGCTGTCCCATGCCTTGTTATTTTTTATTGTTCTCCAGATCGTTTTCTGTGTCACATAAGTTTTCTGAAGATTTGAAACTCATCATTTTTACTTATTTGTTGAGCTTTCCTGGTTATTCTTAAGATGGGTATCCTGTAAATGTGTCTATAAAGCAGGCCTTCTCAGATATATACAGATTGTATATTTAGAGAGCTATGTGATTGTCACTGCTTTGAGATACTTTAGCTTTCTAAATTTTATGAGTGTAATGAGAAAAAAAAGTAGAATGTCATGATATAGTTTTCTATGAGTATTAACTAGTGATTTGCAGTAAAATAGAAAGTGGTAGAAGAGGACATTCAAAAATATTCGAATAAGCAAATTTAAATAGACTTCTTTCATCACTGAGNTAGAATGTCATGATATAGTTTTCTATGAGTATTAACTAGTGATTTGCAGTAAAATAGAAAGTGGTAGAAGAGAACATTCAAAAATATTCGAATAAGCAAATTTAAATAGACTTCTTTCATCACTGAGTTCTCTCAGGTATTAATAGAGGGATAAGTACTATAAGTTGACAAGAAAAGCATAAGTTATCAAATAGTGCTATTATTTACCAACATAAAAAATTATATTAATTGAACATCTTACAAGATAAAATTCCGTGCCATAAACTTTGGGTGTGAGACTAAATGAACCTGAGCTAAGATCCATCTTTTCCATTATGTGAATTGCAATAATTAAATTTAAGATTAAATAAGGGATCTTGTTAGAAACTGTCTTTAAGTGCATGAATAGTTTTTCAAAGGAAGATACTGGCCATCTGTTCTCTTGCTCCACTGAGGATAAAACAAAAGCCCGTGAAACTTATGTTTGAAAAAGGGAGATTCAGGTTAGATGTAAGAAACAACTTATTGACATTAAGGTTGTTTAAACACAAAAGTGAGTTACCAAGGGAATTTATATAATGTCCTTTCCTGAACATCAGTAAGAATAAGCCAGACAGCCATCTGTTTTAGTGGCTCAGTTTGTAGCCCTGCCTGAAAGCACAGCACTGGATTATAAATCCTCTGGAGATACCTTCCATTTTATAAAGATGTATACAACATGGAAATGGCAGAAAGAAAAAATATAATGTAAAGGGATGCTTTGATTAAAGGCTATACTCTGAGAGGAATGCTGGCATTAAAAAAATAAAGAGGAACATTTTAACAAACTTTTAAATAAGAAGTTTTATGTTAACAAATTTAATGCCAAATTATTAAATTTTTATCTTATGTTCTAAATAGACTTTATTAAGGAATAATTGGCATGCAATAAAAATGCCTGTTTTAAATCTACCACTCAAAGGTTTTCAACAAACATCTATGCATTTAACTACCAACCAAAACAAAATAGAGAATGTTTTCATCATCCCAGGAGGTTCTCATGCAGCCCTATCATCAATCACCAAGCTATAGGCAATCACCAATCTGAATTAAATCACTATATCTTCATTTTGCCCGTTCTAAAAACTTCATACATATATACATAATATATTCATATTCTATATCATGTATAATAGTCTGAATATTATATATTCATATATATTATGTGTGTCATTCCATGTGTTCAAGTGAATTATTTGAAATTTATCCATTTATTTGAATCATCAGTTTTTTCCTTCTTGATGATTACTTCTTACTGTTTCTTAGTCATATACAGCAACATGGATGACTATTCCATTGTTTGACTAAAGCACACTTTAAATATCCATTAACCTATTGATAGACACTTGGGTTGTTTCTGGTCTTTGTCTACTATGAATAGATAAACTTTAAGTATTATTATTGTACATATATTTGGGAGTACATATGTTTTCTTTACTTGAGTAGTTATCTAGGAGTAGAATTGCTAGATTATAGAATAACTATAGTTAATTTCATACATTATGCATAGGTAAATGTTACACAGTTTACCAGAGTGGTTTTCCATCTTACCCTTTCACCTACAGTGTAGAACAATTCCAGTTGTTCTGCATCCTTGCCAACATTTGCTATTTTCAGTTTTTGATTTTAGCTGCTCCATAAGTGACTGGCATTTCCCCTTAACTGCCAATTTTGAACATTTTTTTATTTACTTGTTGGACATTTGGACGTATGCTTTTCTGAAGTAGCTACTCAATTATTTTTCACATCATTTGTCTTTTCATTATTCCTTTGTAGGAGATTTATGTATACTGGTGCTGAAATCTTGTAAGATACAAGCAATAGGCATACTTCTTCCCACTCTGTATCTTGCCTTTTCATTTTCTGATCAGTTTCTTTTGTTGAGAAGCTTTAAATTTCTTTAGTACAATTCATCATTTACCTTTAATAATAATACTACTATTTTATTTATTTATAAATTTCCTTTTAATAATAATGAATTTAATGTCCTAAGATCATCATTAGTCACTGTACAACAACATGGACGACCATTAAGAATGTTATAATAAAATCCATAAGTGTATGTGACTGACTGGTCTGCTTTGTCCTTTAGTTCTGATTCCTGCTTGCTGCCTGTATTTTGAAGGTCTGTTATTAAGTGAATATGTATTTCTGATTGTCCTGTCTTTCTGAGAAGTTTCACTTTTCATTATGAAACATTTTTCTATGTCTCTGGAATGCTCTTTCCATTGAGGTCTATTTTTTTTATTTTTATGTTAATAAAGTCACACCAGCTTTCTTTTTTTTTTTTTTAAAGATTTTATTTATTTATTCGACAGAGATAGAGACAGCCAGCGAGAGAGGGAACACAAGCAGGGGGAGGTGGGAGAGGAAGAAGCAGGCTCATAGCAGAAGAGCCTGATGTGGGGCTCGATCCCACAACGCCGGGATCACGCAGCCGAAGGCAGATGCTTAACCGCTGTGCCACCCAGGCGCCCCCACACCAGCTTTCTTGTGCTTACTAATCACAGAATAATTTTTTCTTTTCTTTTACTTTCAAGTGTGAATCTTATATACACAGCATATACCTGGATGTTGCATTTGAATCAGTCTGACCTCTCCTGCCTTCCTTTTTTTTTTCCTTTTTTTTTTTTAAGTAGGCTCCACACCCAGCATGGAGTCCAACTCGGGTTGAAGTCATGACCCTGAGGTCAAGACCTGAGCTGAGATCAAGAGTTGGATGCTTAACTGACTGAGTCACTCAGGTGCCCTGTCTTCAGCCTTTTAATTGATATGTCTAATCTCTTTTATTTAATATAATTATTGAAAAAGTTGGATTTATGTCTACCATATTGCTATTTGTTTTCTTTTTCCTTGTATTTTTGTTCTTTTGTTTTTTCTTTCCTCTCTTCTTTTGAGTGAACTGAATATTATCCCCCTAGATTTTCTGTTTTTTTCATGTATTTCACATTTTACATATATTTAACTACAGTTGTATTTCAGAGAAAGTAAGAAGACAAAAAACATAGTAGGTAAAGGAATGAGGTAAATAGGGCTTTAGTGTGAGGTAAATGTGACAATGTGACTAGAAGCTGGATTATGTTTAATGTTTGCTGTATCTACAGCAGCCAGAGACTTTAGTTTCTATATGTACTTGTTGCCTCCATTTTTTCCCTTTCCCCTACTGTCTCCTACTGTCTATTGTACTCCAACAACTCCCACTTTAATAAATGTGGTTGTAAGGTTTGGTAGAGGGTAAGGATTCTATAAACTTATGATTAAATATCAGTCTTTTAGTGGGTCTGAGTCTCTGGGCTGTAACAGTCAAAGGAAATTCTTTCCAACCTTAGATATGACAGGAAGGCAAGAGGAAACTGAAGTCTGCAAATGTTTCTTCCAGCAGGTAGATAAGATCTCGTAATTCCTCCCGGAAAGTAGGCCTTTGTCATGTAGAATAACCTGATTATCTAAGTATATATCAAAAGTTACCACATCCCACCCCCACCCCCCATGACCAGAAACTTGAGGGATTTTTTCTGATCTTTATTGTGAGTAGCTGGTGGAGTCCCTGAAGTTAAAACTCACAAAAATGTGGAGTTCTCTTAACACAGCACTGATAGTTTTCTACTCTCCAGTTAATCCACACTCAGCTTCCAGCAATTCATCCAGTAGGAATACTTGTGTTCTTACTAGTTTATAACAAACTGATCTTGACTATGATTCTTCAGATTGCCTTGTGATAGTTTGCTCTGTGACCTCAATTGTCTGAAGGGTCTAAAAAGAGTCACTGAGGGGCACCTGGGTGGCTCAGTCGGTTAAGTGGCTGCCTTCAACTCAGGTCATGATGGGATTGAGTCCCGCATTGGGCTCCCTGCTCAGTGGGGAGCCTGCTTCTCCTTCTCCCTCTCCCTGCTGCTCCCCCTACTTGTGCGCTCTCTCTCTCTCTCCGTCAAATAAATTAAATAAATCTTAAAAAAAAAAAAAGAGTCATTGAATTACATTTTTTTCTGCCTCCTGTCTTAGGGTAAGGACAAGAGTGACAACTCTCTGTGGTGTTGCTTCTATTCACTTCTAGTTTAACCCACACCCTCTGATTACTGAAAAAAATTCCTCTAAAGCGAATTACTTCACGAAGAGATTATTTTTGCATTTGAGATTCCTCCAAATTTATGTCTGAAACACCAGCCCCACTTTGTCAAACATTTGACTGGATTTTTCCTCACCTGAGTGAAAACTGTCCTCTGACAGGCTGCTTCTTATGCTTAGTATGTGCACCAGCTCCGTGATTAGCCCTAGGTATAAAAGTGGCTTCTGTCACTAAAAGGTGTTGATCCTAAACTTTAGTTCTTTCAGATATCATTATGTCAAACACTTTTCAGTAGCTTTGAAGAAATTGTTTTGTTGTTGTTGTTGTTTATCCTGTAATTATCTATTATTTTAGTGGAAGTGACAATCTCTCATTATCCTTCTACACTCTAACCAGAAGGGGAACTCAGTTTTATTTTTTGGTTAATACTACTTCGCTGGATTTTATTGATGTTTCATTCTTTTTATGATTATCTTATATTCTGTTAGCTGATTTTATGTATTATTAAACAAGTTATGAACAACTTCCTAAATTGGAGACACTGTAAACAAATGCAAGTGGCAAAAAAAAATGAACTACGGTTAAAAAACAACAATAAACATACAAACCTTATGCTTTTCATGCTAAGAAAGTTTGGTTGAGTTATTCCATATTATTTAGAATTTGGCCTAAAATTCTAACTTTTCTATTTGAGTGATTTTCTTTCTTTTTTTTTTTCTCACTTACATGAATTAGAAAACAAAACCACAAGCTCATGGATTATGTTACAGCAAACATTTAAAGCTCTGCACAAATGTTCTATAGATACATTCTCATTTATATACACACTGTACACATACCTTTTAGAAATCCATACCCCGTAATACTGTCCCATTGATTACTATATAACCATAATGGAGGTAATCAATTTATCCACCTGAATTGATCTTACCAACTAGGCCCTCTTGCTTTGGTCACCAATAAGTGGCAATGTTGGTACAGTTAAGTAACTGCTGATAGTTCTTCAACGTGAAGCCTTCAGTTTCACTTATTTCCATTGCTTCTTCTTTTTCTTTTTGAACTACTGTTTAGATATTATTACTTAATAGTTTTGAGAAGTAGTATCATGTATACTATGCAATGATGACATTTGAGATATTATGCAACTTTTCAAGTATTCACTAAATATATATTTGGGGTCCTCTATTTACAAGTTATGAACAACGAAAGCAGTTTCTTTTCTTCTTCTTTGTTTTAAAGATTTTATTTATTTGACAGAGAGAGAGACACAGCGAGAGAGGGAACACCAGCAGGGGGAGTGGGAGAGGGAGAAGCTGGCTTCCCGTAGAGCAGGGAGCCCAATGTGGGGCTCCATCCCAGGACCCTGGGATCATGACCTGAGCTGAAGGGAGACACTTAATGACTGCCACCCAGGTGCCCCACAAAAGCAGTTTCTATTCTGAAGGAGATTAGATCTTTTTGAGGAGAGAGAAGGAAATATTAAAATAAATTGTGATAAGACCTATGACATAAAAATGCAGAGTATTAAATAGAAAGTTTACCTAATGTATTTTAGAGTCATTATAACTTCCTAGTGCTGCTGTGGGGGAATACCACAATCTGGGAGGTTTAATGCAATAGAAGTTTATAGTCTCACAGTTCTGGAGGCTAAAGGCTTGACATCAACGTGTCAGCAATACTATGCTCTTTCTGAGGCCTATAAAAGAATCTTTCCTTGCCTCTTCCTAGTTTCTGGTCCATTTGCTGACGATCTTTGGTATTCCTTGGCTTGTAAATACTTCATTCCAATTTTCCATGTTCACCTGCCATCCTCCCCGTGTCTGCGTGTCCATATGACACCAGTTACATTACATTAGGCGTCCACCTTATTTCATTATTAGCTCATCTTAACTAAAGATACCTACAATATTCCTATATCTAAAGATAGGAATCCAGTACGCATCCAGTCGTACTAGGGATTAGGAATTCAGCATATCATTTTATGGAAAACAACCAAAAAAGATTATTTCAAATACTCCAGGGGCTATAAGCAATTTAAAAAATGAGCCACCACAAGCCACTATATGAGTGATATATTTGAATTCTTCTGAATTCTTCCTTAGAAGAAAATTTTTAAAAACTTAATATTTAATGAATATATATATGCCAATTTTTGGTACCAGCCCTTACATACCTCACTAAACTACTTACAAAAAAAAAAAAAGATGGTAGGTATGAAAAGGACTTAACAAAAAAGTTCAGAAAAATGAAAATTGTTATTACACTATAAAGAATAAATAAATACATGTTAATAATGTAGATCTAAAAAGTGACTGACATCTGTCCTAATTCTGCCTATCCCAAAATGCTGCAACGAAGGTATAGTGCAGAACTGAAATTTTTATTTCTTCCCCTCTACAAAAAAATAGATGTTTTCTAATGAAATAATTATATATGTTGAAGTTTCCATCTGATTTTTGCCAGAAATTTTATATTACTCTTCCACAAATTACAAAAAAGAATAAACTCTCCCACAAGTAATATGTATGTACCTAAAACTGCTTTTTACTGTACTGACCATCTGTATAAAAATTGAAATGTATGACCATTTATTTTCCTATCATATAAACACTTGACGTTATTTAGGCAAAAAATCCAGATCCTTTACTAAACTTCTTGGATATTTTTATAAAGATAAATTTTTCTCATTTAAAAGGAAAATAAAAGCTATACCTTGTGAGAAAGGTGAGTAATGAGAATAGCCTCCCTCTATAAATATAAACTATAACAGTCCCTAAGAGTTAAAGAAAAAATTAATTCTACTTGAAAATATCTGTTCCTATAGTTTTATCATGAAAAAGAAATATTTAAACATCTAAGAATATTTAAATTACAAAATTCTATATACAACTCAACCAACACATTAGATTTCTTTGGTTCAGTTTATTTTTTTTCTTTTTCTGAACACTAAAAAGGATCATAATTAAAAATATTTAGATACTTATTTTATATTTCATAAAAATAAATTGTAAACTTTAGGAGTAAAAGTTGGGTATTATAAATGTCATAACATATTTTTATTTTAAAGTATTCAGGGTAAGAAGGATTTAATAGTGTATACCATTTTTACCCACAAGTGCACTCTCGTAGTATATCAAACTTTTAATTGTTAAGGGAGGCTAAATAAGGGATAAGCTAACAGTTTTAAATGGGTATAAAATGCTATGTAGATATCAACTTTAAAAATGAATCTTTGATGTGTGTCTTCTTTTAGTTTTTGCAATTAATTTTAGCTTTTGAAGTTATCTGGCATTTAATTTAAGTCCACAGAGTATAAAATTATGCATTGACTTGAAGATAGACCCATATTTAGCACAAACAAGGTCAGAAGATCAACAGGATTAGAGACAAATGTTAATTTCAAATGTATAAAGTCAAGTTTATTGGGGCTTTTAAACCAACTAGCACATTTGTTCCTAATCAAAGGCTTTAATTTAATCATCAGAGACTGTAAGATGCTTTTCAATTCTGCCTCTCATATGGGACAGCCTAGCATTTATTGTCACACAATTTGAGCAAAAATCCACAGATGAATCTAAAATAGAAATCCAGAGACATTAAGGAGTTTTGATGAAAATTTCACCTCTTTGAAGTGAATACCATTAGGAGCTGAGAAAAAGAAGTTAGAGCAATAGCTTTGAATCTACTCTTTCTGAAATCAGAGCAGAGAGGAGGGTGCCAATGTCAAAGTTCCTTTATGTGGATACAGGGACAATATGACATCCTGAAGGCATGTTCAGAGTGAGCCCCACCTTGCACAGATATGGGACAGACTGAGGCAGAACCAGACTAGTCCTGGCTTAGTTTCCTATGGTGATCTTTCCCGCTACATTTGCATATAAACTCTTACTGTGAAGTAGCAAAACAACATCTCTTCATTATCAATCCATTCGAGTAGCTTCATTATCGAATTTGATTATCATACTTTTTATCTGATTATCAGACCATTAATTAAATTTTCAGTTGAAAATAGTAGAACCAATTTGACTTCCATCATACTGATTAAGTCAAAGTCTTCAGACATTTTATACAGATATATCAAAATATTGGCGAGTAAATGCTAGACAAAAACTACTCCACGTGAATTATCTTATTTAATCATCTAAACATCTATATAAAATATATATTATTTTTCCTGTTGTGAGGAAGGATATTTGTTCAAGAGGAGGCAGCTTCGAAGGGCTGGCAATTAATCTTCTTTTTTTTTTTTTTTTTTTTAAATNTCATTAGTGTTCCCATGCATACTTACTGATCTCCTCACCTTCAGACCTCTCTTGCCTCTCATTTGCTCTCTTATGAATTATACAATTGTTAAAAATAATTAAATAAATACCTTTACTCAAATAGTGTTCTCAAGTGGGCCAATGCTTTTATCATAAAAATCCATTTCCAAATTCTCTTTAAGGAACAAAGATTATTACTATTGACAAAAAAAATAATAATGTTTTGCATGAAGTATGGTATCTAATGAATTTCAACAGGGTTGGTATCTTGATTGATATAGAGATACTTCAGAATGGCATTACAAAAGAAAGCCCCAGAAACATGCTTCGCTTAGCAGCTACATTTTTCAATTTCCTTTTCAAGTATTTACATTTATGAATCTTGTAGAAAACAATAACCCTGTTCACATTTGCACTGAACTCTTTTATTCATTAGTCACAATCGGTGAACAATGTTTTATGGTTTCATCAGCCACTTGCATTTCCTGAATAAATGCAAAACAGTACAAATGAGCAAACAGATAAAGAAAATGTAAATGGCACCAAAGCAAGTCATATATTAAAGAATAATCATAGATAAATAGCACAAGGAATGCTCAGCGTTGCCTAATACATTTAGTTGAATATCTGTTAGTAAATAGTCAATGTAAAATCATGTTTCTGTACTTAATAAGAAAAACACATTCAGGAAAGTAAGATTATCCTTTGACTTTTTTGCTTTTAACTTTGTACAAAAGTCATGTTTGGAGGGACTTTCCTTGGTTTTGATACCAGAAATGTGTATCTTTTTGATCTTACAACTTGATTATTTTAGAATATTCCTTACTTGGTGTTTATGAAATTTTTCCCTAAATTAATTAAAAACTGCTGTGCTCTTTGATAAGACTGTCTTCTTCCTGAAATAATATTCTTTCTGCCTAAGGAATATTGTTATTGTTAAATTCATTCTAAAATACAAGTACTAACTAGTATTTTTCACTTTTTTTCCCTCAGGGAATGAACATGCATCACATTTAAGAGTAGTCCGCTGGAACCAATTATATGTATCCTTGGCAAAATTGTAACCCTAAAATTGAATTTTTAAAATTGAAAGCATTAATTGAAAACGTATTGCTGATGTAAGTAGTAACACCTTAACTACGACTGACAAGTATGAGAAATTCAATAGAAGTAATATTTAGGAATGTACCACACTAAATACAAAATGAAACAGACAGTAATCTACCTCATTTTCTGCATTATGTGAGAAATATATTTTCCCATTTATAAGAATAATGTCATATACAGTATTTCTATTCTCTGTTTTTCTAAGGTCAAGTTATAAAATGTCTGAAAAAAATATTCATTTGACTAACATATTAAATATCTCAGTATTATTTCCATTTACAAAATAATTTTCTACAGTGTACTCCATTTGCCTTATTACATACATCACAAATCCCTATTTATGCTCATTCTTCACACAGAGCAGGAGAAATCCACTGTTAAAACAACACGGTATTTTTTAGGATCTATCACTAGAGTATAGGATTGTTTTAAAAGGAGCCAGTCTTACATCAGTTTTTATATTTGCAAAGCCTTCTCTTTTTCCTCAGTGCAATTTGATTTTGCTGATGCCTACCAGCCAAAGGCCACCAGGAACACAGTCATGGTAAAAACCCAGTAAGGTTCATTGAATTTGCTGTTTATTGAATTTGAGTATGTATCAGGGGAAGAATAGACCATCTTGATAGGAAGTAGTTTGGGGGTGATTACGATAGAATTTGAGCTCGTGGTGAATGACTACAAGGAAGAGTTTAAGGAAGTGGGGTCCAGTTCCGGACTGAATGTTGCTAGAAAACAAGAATAATTTGGCAATTGAGAATCACAATATTTTGGGATGTAGGAGGATCAAACTGGGGACAGGTTTGTCATTGGTAAAGAAGCGATTATAACATAATAAACAAAAAATAAAATAAAACCTTTAAGAATGTTAAAAAAAAATAAATGTATTTCAAATCTCACAAAAAAAAAAAAAGAAAAGAAGCAATTGTAGGTCATGTTGGAAGAATAATAAAATTACTGTTGTGGTTGAAGAGAGTCCTTGTCTCTGGTTTGTTTCACCATGATCATAAAGTGGCCTGTTTGATAATTCTTTGTATTCTCTGAAGACTGTTTATGCTCAGTTGGTAATATCAAGGCTTTTGTTGCCAGCTGCTAATGCCATTTCTTTACTTTCTTAGGATAGAATTATTGTATACAAGAAAAATGTTCCAAGTTTTTTTTTAGATTTTTTATTATAGACATATTCTAAATTATTCTAAAGAGCAATAGAAAATAATGAAAGTAATGGAATTTTTTTGCTTATGAAAGTACAACCAGTCATACTTTTACATGGTAACAAGACTGTAAGAATACCCACGCAAGCTGAAGCTGTAGAAGGTGATCTTAACAATAAATGGGGAAATTAAAATTGTTCTGTGATCTTTAAAAAAATTGTCAAAATAGTAAAAACTCTGTAACTGTTCCTTATAAATGTATAATGAAATGAAAAAATAGTGAAATTAATATTTATTTACACTGTGATTTAAAACATTAGAAACATTGAGAATTAAAGTGTTTTCTTTCTTTGTGAAAAGTTATCAAAAGTACTTTGGACAGTGCTTTTGTCTTTTTTCTTCTCATCATATAACTTACATAGAGTCTTTTCTATGCCTTGGCAAATGGTCAGACTTCTAAGATTGTCTTAGTTTCCGGCATTTTATCTCTTGTGCTTTCAGTGTTGTAAAATATCTCCAGTGTCACTTCCCCTGTGGTGCAGTCATACTTTTCATCACCACCGCTTTCCTCATTTACATCAATCAGGTCACCTTCATGAGGTCCTGGGACGCTCATGCAGAATCTCTCTGCCTGACCCAGCATCACACTGGTCCAACTTGAGATTTCTTCCAGAACTCCGTTTTACATTCAATTTGGATTTCACTCTTGGCTCTTTGGTGTATTTTTATCTTTAGTGACCAATTCCATCATTTGCTTTTTCATATCTATAAACGGACATGTGGATTAATTACGAGACACAAAGAGACAACATAGCTACATATCTATCTATGTATGAACCAACAGCTGTATGGTGACCAACCACTAACTGACTTTGAAAGAAAGGTGTGATTGTTCTCTGGTCATGATGCAAATCTGTTAGTTACATAGTAACTTGTAAGTGCTGGTAGCAAAGTTGTACTTAACGCAATTACTCTTAGTTAATACAGCATGGTAACTAAAATTTGAACCATGTAGTTGGGGGCTGCTTTTCTTTAAATTGCAGTAACTGAAATTCATGTATGGCAGAACAAGATAAAATGAGGACTATATGCATTTGTATATTTCTAATGATCTAGCATTTGGTGCATTTCCACTTACTTCATAGAAAGTCATCTATGCTCATTGATTTTGAATATTATCATAACAATATTTTTTATTGAGATGGAAAGAAAGCAGATGAAGAGTTTAATACCATAATATCATATGGTTATTTTATTGAGATGGGAATAAAGCAGGTGAAACTTTTAATATCCATGCATTATATATGAAAAAATGTATTTGCTACAGATTATAGAAAACCAAATAAATATTAAAAGCTATATGACCCCTCATAATAAGAATTTAGAGTGGTTCTAGGGTTGATCAGTAGAATGGCTTGATATCATTTTAAATGGCTCCAAGTTCCACCTATTTTTTCCACTCTATCATTATGGCTGTCAGCTTTGTCCTTAAGGTTACTATCCCTTATATTCATTTCAGAGAACTGCTGTAACAAATTATCACCAACGGGTAGCTCAAACAACAGCAAATTTTCCCTCACAGTTGCCAAGGCTAGAAGTAGAACATCAAGGTGTCAGGAGGGCTGTGCTCCCTCTGAGACTCTGGGTAGAAACCTTCTTTGTTTCTTCCCAGCTTCTGGTGGTAGCTGTCCATCCTTGTCATTCCTTGGCTTGCAGCTACATCACTCCAATCTCTGCTTCTGTTATCACACAGCATTCTTGCTATATGTCACTGTCTCTCCTCCTTTAAAAATGACACTAGTCATATTGGATTAGGACTCACCCAATTCAACACGATCTTATCTTAATTTGATTATATCTGCAAAAACTCCATATCCAAATAAGGTCATATTTACTGGGGATTAGGCCTCCAACACATTTTTTGGAGAACAGAATTGATGATCACAAAGTATCTGCAAATAATTTTGTTGATCTCATCCAGACACAGCAGCCCCCAGAAGAGATCAACATTTCCTGTGTGTCTCAAACCAAAGGAATGCTTCCCATAAATCCCCAAGAGGAATTTTTCTTTACATCATTAGCTAAAATGCTCTACGTGACTTTGTTTATATTTAACGCTGCTAAGGAAAATGGATCCTGATGGCTGGGTTTGTGTCCAGCCCTCTTTAAATCTCAACTCCTAGCCATACATGCGAAAGAGCATAGATACCAAGCACACCAAAACTCCACTGACAAGGAGCAAAAAGATGATAACAGAGATCAGTTAGTTACTCAGCCAAAATTGCCTGCTATTTGCAAACTCTAGTTCCCAACTGAGCTGCTTAGGTTTCATGTTTTTCTAGCTGTTGCACTCTTCTTCTTCTTCATCTTTTCAACATTCTAAGTTTCTTTTAAGTATTTAGAGATGTTTCATTTTTTCCAAGCCACAGACTTCCTTTTTACATGCACTGCAATAAGAACTGAATGAATAGCTGGAAAGAGTTAATGTTGTCTGGAAATTGTTCCAAAGAGCTTTTTCGTATATTTAAATCCTCTAAGTTTTAACATAATTTAGCTTCAAAATTTCATTACAAAAAGCTAAAAATAAAACAGAAAACTACAAAGTCTAATAATACTCTGGAATGTATTCTTAGTTTGATTTACTATTACACACATTTTTCTACTGTTATTAATATTATGTATAACATCCACTACATACATTTGATATAACAGGAAACTTTATATTCATGAATTTCAAATTAAAACTCATTGCAAACCCATAGAATCACAAAAGAAAGAGCCTTAGGCCCAAGTCATTCCACCTGGTCCACAAATACCACTAACTTCTCTAATGGTCCCTCCACATAATGTACGGAAATGTACAGGTATACTTTGTTTTACTGTGCTTTGTATAACTATGCTTCACAGTTATTGTGGTTTTTTTTCTTTTACAGATCCAAGGTTTGCAGCAGTCTTGTGCCGAGCAAATCTATCAGCACTATTTTTCCAAAATTTGCTCACTTTGTGTCTCTGAGTCACATTTTAGTAATTCTTACAATATTTCAAACTTGTTCATTGTTATTATAGTCATTATGTGATCTATGATCAGTGATCTTTGATGTTACTGTTATCATTGTTTGGGCATGTCACAAACTGTGCCCCTATAAGACAGCAACTTAATAAATGTGTGTTTTGACTATTCCACCAAGTGGTGATTTTCCCAATCTCTTTCCCTTTCTTCAGGCCTCCCTATTCCTTAAGACACAATAATATTGAAATTAGGTGATTAAAAACCTTATAATGGCCTCTAAGTGCTCAAGTGAAAGAGTCACATGTCTCTCACTTTATATCAAAAGCTAGAATGATTAAGCTGAGTAAGGAAGGCATGTGGAAACCATTATAGGGAAAAGGTAGGACTCTTGTACTAAACAGACAAGTTGCAAAAGCTAATGATAAGTTTCTAAAAAAAAAAAAAAGTAAAAGTACTATTTCAGTGAACACATCAATGATAAGAAAGTGAAACAGACTCACTGATGATGTGGAGAAATGTTTTTCTGGTCTGGAATGAAGACCAAACCAGCCACAACATTCCCTTAAGCCAAATCTTAATCCAGAGGAAGGCCCTCACTCTCTTCAATTCTATGAAGGCTGAGCAAGGCGGGGAACCTACGAAGAAACATTTGAAGCCAGCAGGTGTTGGTTCATGAGCTTCAAGGAAAGCCATCTCCAGAACATCAAAGTACAAAGTGAAGCAGCAAGTGCTGTTGTAGAAGCTGCAGCGAATTATCCAGAAGATCCAGCTGACTAGTGACGGTGGCTACAATAGCCAACATATTTTCAATGCAGATGAAACAGCCTTCTCTTGGAATAAGATGGCATCCAGGACTTTCCTAGCTAGGGAAGAGAAGTCAATGTCTGACTTCAAAGCTTCAAAAGAAGAGCTGACTCTCTTGTTAGGGCTAATGTACCTAGTGACTTTAAGTTGAAGCAAATCTCATTGACCACTCTGAACATCCCAGGGCCCTTAAGAATTATGCTACATCTACTCTGCCTGTGCTCTATCAATGGAGCAGCAAAGTTTGGATGACAATATATCTGTTATTATGGCTTGCTGAATGTTTTAAGCCCACTGGTGAGACCTTCGGCTCAGAAAAAGAGATTCCTTTCAAAATATGACCGCTCATTGACAATGCACCTAGTGTCCTAAGAATTCTGATGGAGACGTACAAGATGAATGTTGTTTTCATGACCGTTAACACAACAACCACTCTGCAGTCTGTGAATTAAGGAATAATTTTGACTTTCAAGTCTTATTATTTAAGAAACATATTCCATAAGGCTCTAGCTGCCATAGAGAGTGATTCCTGCGATGGAGCTGGTAAAAATAAATTAAAAACTTTCTGGAAAGGATTTAACATCCTAGAAACCATTTAAAACATTCATGATTCATGAGAAGAGATCATTATATCAACATTAACATGTATTTGGAAGAAATTGCTTCTAACCTTCACGGTTGTGTTTTAGGGCTTCAAGACTTCACTAGAGAAAGGAACTGCAGATGTGGTATGAATAGCAAGAGAGCTAGAATTGGAAATGGAGCCTGAATATGGGAGTGAATTGCTTCATGATGGAACTTTAATGGATGGAGAGATGCTTCTTGTGGATGAGCAAAGAACGTGATTTCTCGAGATGGAATCTACTCCTGGTGAAGATGCTGTGTGGGCTGTTGAAACAAGACCAAAGGGTTTAGAATATTACATAAACTTAGTAAAGCAGTGACAGGGTTTGGCAGGATTGACTCCAACTTTGAAACAAGTTTGACTGTGGGAAAAACGCTATCAAACAGAATCATATCATTCATGAAAGGGAGAGTCAACTGATGTGGCAAATTTCATTGTTCTTTCATTTTAAGAAATTACCACAGCCACCCCAACTTGCAGCAACTACCACCCCAATCAGCCAGCAGCCATCAACATCAAGGCAAGACCATCCACCAGCAAAATGACTGCGACCCACTGAAAGCTCAGATAATTGTTAGCAGTTTTTAACAATAAGGTATTTTTTAATTAAGGAATGTACATTCTTTTATAATACCAATAATAGGTATTGCACACTTAACAGACTACAGCATAATGCAAGCATTAATAAATAATAGCAATAGCCTCTGGGAAAACCATACCCAAAACTGTAATTATCATGTGGAACTATTCTTGTTCAGATATTTAGGTAAAACCATACACAAAGGGGACTTCCGCTTGATTTTTTTTTAACCTAAAGAATATTTTAGTTGAAGTTGAATTAAATCACATTGAAGAATACATTATTTTTAAAAAGTAGTACATTATATACAAACTAGTCCACTTTATAAATGTGTGCCCTAAACCTAACAATGATATTTAGTTTAATTCTGATGTTAATGCCCAAATTTTCATCACCAGGGCCTAGACAAACAAGTGTAAGTTCACAAGCTGCTTCCTTTATGGTCCTTCATTCTCTCAATCATCAATTATCTTCTGATTTTCCTTCTTCTTTTTTTTTTTAAAGATTTTATTTATTTATTTGCCAGTGAGGGAGGGAACACAAGAAGGGGGAATGGGAGAGGAAGAAGCAGGCTCCCAGCAGAGGAGCCCGATGCAGACTCCATCCCACAACACTGGGATCGCGTCCTGAGCTGAAGGTAGACGCTTAACGACTGAGCTACCCAGATGCCCCTGATTTTCCTTCTTAAAAAATCAAAAGAAACAAACAAAAAATCTACAAAATAAAAAAAAACACCTTTTTGTTTTGCAAAATAATTCATACTTAACTTCTGTAAAACTGGAAAATTCACAAAAGCAAAAATAAATAAAAACTAAGAAGAAGAAATACATTTATATGTCCTACTACACAGAGATAAGCATTATGAAGAGATGTTGAATATCTTTTAACTTTTAAAAAGTCTTTTTTGCAAGTCACTTCTGTAACCCTCATTAGTCCACAAATGTCATTCATTGCATTTGAGACATATTTTTGTCTCTCTGCTTTTCTCTAGCTCTAGCTACTGCTGCTTTTAATAGATAATAAACAAATCTGGACAATCAATTCTAAAACATAATGCAGTCAGCTGTTCTTCAATTATACTCTAAAAAATGCCCACTGCAGTTGCTTTCTGCCTCAATATTCTCAGTTGTGTGCTAGATCCTTGATGCTGGCTCCCTTCTCTGTTTAAGTGGCACTGTTTAATGAATTCATAGTCAATTTCACCTTTTTGTAGGAAAAGAATAAATTGAGGCTGCATATAGTTTAAAAAAACTCCCAGCCACACAGAAGTCATGGATTTTGTGTTACTTCATACGTCACATAACACATTATCAAGCATCCCTGCTCACTATAGCAGGTTATGACTGCCATTCTACAATCTCACATCTGCTGTGTGAAAAATTTGTGACCTCTTTGCAATGTATTTGCATATCTACATTTTTGCCATTGCTATCTCCAAAAATATAATGTTGTATCAATGCAGAATATGGCCTGGAACCTCTGTACAGGCCTTTCATTTGAGTGTGAGTGGGGAAAAAAGTATTTTTTTCACTCTTTCATATTTGTAATACTGTGTTATCCAATTATGTGGGTTATGTTTAACTAATTTAATTGAGATCTTGGAGGGTATATGAGTAAACTAGACATTGGTGGTATTTAGACAACACACAATATGGATGGAAAATCACCAATTTTAAAAATGAGTTGTGGAAGAGGACTACATTTCTCTTACTTTTAGTGTGACATAAATAGAAGGAAATAAAGCAATCTGCATACCTTAAATATTAATGGATAATTTAAATACAAGATATCTAATTGAATAAATAAAGCTTCACATGATCCAAAATCTAATGGAACCCATACATGAAATAGAGAAAAAAATCAAAGTAGCCCCTGAAAACAAGGTAGATGAAAGTAGCTAACTGGAACGATAAAAAAACTTCGTGGAAGTTATGAAGCAGAGAATGAAGATAAAACCCAAGGAAGGTGGAGAAAGTGGAGACCATTGAACACAAAATTCAATACAGAGGAAGAAAAATAACTCAAATATCAAAATCAATGGTGAGTGGGAGAAAACTAGCCATGGGAGACTAACCAGGTAATTAATTAAAGAAGGGAGGCATAATGTTTGGTGAATCTACATATTAGAAAAAGTGGAGTGATGACTTCATTTCTGAAAATTGTTTCTTAATTTGAAATCTTTTGCCCATCTGTATGATTTATGTTAGAGGAATAAAATACAGCATTTTCAGGCATAATAGTTTTCCAGTAAAGAACTCTGATAGCATTATACAGAAAGATTCTCTTCTTGGTTATTATACATAAATATTCTTAAGCAGGATGAAAAAATAATTCCAATACAGGAAAGATACATAAGAAACATTGTTGGGTAAAGAAACATACAAAATTTACAGCTAACTAAATTAATGCTGAAAAAAATCTTAATCTATATTTAATAGTTTTAAACTGGAATTAATATTTAAGATGATTGCAACAAAATAAAGGACATATTTTGAGAGGGTTGAAGGAAAAATATGGAAAGAAAATTCTATTTTGAATAAAAGATGTGAAATGTGAGCTAGGGGCGCTTGGGTGGCACCGCGGTTGGGCGTCTGCCTTCGGCTCAGGGCGTGATCCAGGCGTTATGGGATCGAGCCCCACGTCAGGCTCCTACGCTAGGAGCCTGCTTCTTCCTCTCCCGCTCCCCTGCTTGTGTTCCCTCTCTCGCTGGCTGTCTCTATCTCTGTGGAATAAATAAATAAAATCTTTAAAAAAAAAAAAAAGAAATGTGAGTTAAAGGCACTTAACATTATAGGAAAACACTAGATAAAGAAAAATATGATGCATGTCTTGCTAAGCAATATGGTTACAAAAAGAAATATATATATTTCTTTTATATTTATATATGTATATATACATTTGTATACATACAAATGTATATATACATATATGTTTGTATTACAACTAGAAATATTTAATTTAAAAATTTCAGACAACATGCATTATATGTATGAAATTTATTGCTCCCTCTTTAATCTTTCATATACATATATTATGAAGCAGACATAATGAGAACAACACTTAAGGGGACTGGGAAAATTCAAGTTGTGGAAGAGGAGTGTATTTCTCTTCATGTGTGACACGGAATTCAATAAAGACAAAGGACATAATTCAAAGATCAAAACTAGTGGTGACTGGGAGTTTTATCTCTCATCTATCTATCTGTCTATCTATCATCACCCATTA
The DNA here is from genome assembly GCF_002007445.2 of Ailuropoda melanoleuca. Taxonomy (NCBI): domain Eukaryota; kingdom Metazoa; phylum Chordata; class Mammalia; order Carnivora; family Ursidae; genus Ailuropoda; species Ailuropoda melanoleuca. The sequence goes on from NC_048222.1 coordinate 118,785,508, forward strand.
TCTATCATGTAGACATATCCAGAATTGTATACACTAAACGTTAACCAAAGCTACTAATGCAGGAAAGAAAAATGTGAGATTTGTGTAGTAAGAGGTGAAACAGAGCTTTCATTTCTTTATCAATACAACCAATTGTTTGAGTTTTGTTCTTAACCATTGGCATTTATCCATGTATTACTTTTACAATTAAAATTAATATATAATATACATAAATACTACCTATGCATTAATCTTTTGCTCTGCATTATTAATAATTTTTATATATCTTCTCTACTTTGCATAATTTCAAGGATCAATATTTTTTTTTAGGTTTAGATTGTCTTGAAAATTTAGCAATATATCATAGTAGTAAGGACAGTGAAATTTTGAGTTAGAAAAACTTGAGTTTAAATTACAATTAATTTCTAAATTTTATTTTCTCAAAGAATTTTTATGAGAGTAAACTAAAAACTTGTATGTAGAGCTCTTGTTTTACCCACATCAAATGCTCAAATCATGGTGGGGCTGATTAGAATAATGATGAACCAAACTCATGATCTTCTCCCCAAACCCCATTCCTCATGATAACTTTAGTATCTCATGCATTTATTCATTTAATATTCATGTAACACTCATTTAGTATTCATTTAATATTTATTAACTGTAGAGCTATGTTTTGGATACACGAAGAAGGTATGGATTCTACCATAAAGTATGTTACAATCCAGTGAGGGAGATAAGTATTGTTAAAGTTAGAATAAACATGAACAAATAATTACAAATTAGGGTAAAAATTCAGAGCAAACAAAATGAGATATCCGAATATGAGAAATTCGCTTTGGGTGAACAGGAAAGTTATCTCTGAGGGAGCAACATCTAAGCTAATATATAAAAGATGAGAAAACACTGGGTTTGGAGCTTTTCAGACAGAGAGGCCAGCATGTTAGAAGTCTTAAAGAGGGAAAGCTATGGTCCGATCAAGTCCAGGCTAATATCCCTGGACCTTGTGTGAATGAGATGAGGTTAGAGAAGCAGAGGCCATAGAACGCAGGGTTTTATTCCAAGTGCAAAGAGAAATGACTGGTTGATTTCAAGCTGGGCATCATCACAATACTACTCAAGTTGAAAAAACAAAACACAACAAAACAACAACAAAAACACTCCCCCTATTATGGGAAGAATTGGTTAATGTTGTCATCCATTCTAAAGACCGAAAAGGCTATTTAAATCTGTGGCTTCCTTCCCATAGCACTACCACCACTGCTCTTACTCTCTCAGTTATGGTCTGCTGGAATATGTTCTTTTTTTTTTTTTTTAAGTATGGTTGACATACAATATTACATTATTTTCAGGTGTACAACTTAGTGATTCGATAATTTTACACATTATGCTATGTTCACCAAAGTGTAACTATTGTATGTCCTATTAATCACTATTATGCTATCATTGACTGTATTCCTTACGCTGTGACTTTTATTCCCATGACTTATTCATTCCACAACTGGAAGACTGTATCTCCCTATCACTTTCACCCATTTTACCCAATTCTCTAACCTCTTCCCCTCTGGCAACCATCGGTTTATTCTCTGCATTTATAGGCCTGATTCTGCTTTTTATTTGCTGATGCATTTATTATTATTATTTTTTTAGATTCCACTTCTGATTGGAATCATATGATATTTGTCTTTCTCAGTCTGACTTATTTCACTTAGCTTGATACCTTCTAGGTCCATCCCTGTTTTCTCAATTGACACAAGCTCATACTTTTTATGACTAAATGATATTCCATTGTATCATTTATCAGCGCCCATGAAACCACCTGTACTTCCAGGGGTTTTCCTATAATTTGTCTATTGATGAAGACTTAGGTTGCTTCCATATGAACAGACACTTTTCCAATGAAGACATACAAATGGCTAACAGACATGTGAAAAATGTTCAAAATCATTGGCCATCAGGGAAATTCAAATTGAAACCACACTGAGACACCACCTTATGCCAGTTAGAATGGCAAAAATTGAGATGGCAGGAAACAACAAATGTTGGAGAGGATGTGGAGAAAGGGGATCCCTCCTACATTGTTGGTGGGAATGCAAGTTGGTGCAGCCACTTTGGAAAACAGTGTGGAGGTCCCTTAAAAAGTTAAAAATAGAGCTACCCTATAATCCAGCAATTGCTCTACTGGGCATTTACCCCAAAGATACAGACGTAGTGAAGAGAAGGGCCATATGCACCCCAATGTTCATAGCAGCAATGTCCACAATAACTAAATCGTGGAAGGAGCCGAGATGCCCTTCAACAGATGACTGGATTAAGAAGCTGTGGTCCATATATACAATGGAATATTACTCAGCTATCAGAAAGAACGAATTCTCAACATTTGCGGCAACATGGACGGGACTGGGGGAGATTATGCTAAGTGAAATAAGTCAACAGAGAAAGACAATTATCATGATGGTTTCACTCATATATGGAACATGAGAGATAGGAGGATTGGTGGGAGAGGGAGGGGAGGAATGAAGGGGGGTAAACAGAAGGGGGAATGAACCATGAGAGACTGTGGACTCTGGGAAATAAACTGAGGGCTTCAGAGGGGAGGGGAGTGGGGTATTGGAATAGGCCAGTGATGGGTATTAAGGAGGGCACATATTGCATGGTGCACTGGGTGTTATATGCAAGTAATGAATCATGGAACATTGCATCAATAACTGGGGATGTACTGTATGGTGACTAATATAACAAAATAAATATTATTAAAAAAAAGAAATAAATGACATATAGACCAAAAAAAAAAAAAAAAAGAGAGAGAGAGAGAAAGAAAATAAATGAAACCAAGAGCTGGTTTTTTGGAAAGATAAATAAAATTAACTGACCGTTATACAGACTCATAAGAAAAAAAAGAGAAAAGGCTCAAATAAATAAAATTAACAACAAGAAAATAACAACTGACACCACAGAAATACAAAGGATTATAAAAGAAGACTATGAAAAATTATATGTAAACAAATTGGACAACCTAGAAGAAAGAGACAAATCCCTATAAACACACAATCTTCCAAAATTGAACCAGGAATGAATAAAAAATCTGTACAGACAGGTTATAAGTAACAAAATTGAATCAGTAATCAAAAACATACAAGTTGGGGACCAGATGATTTCACAGGGAAATTCTACTGAACATTTAAAGAAAAGTCAATATCTCTTCTCCTCAAACTATTTCAAAAAATAGAAGATGAAGGAAAGCTTCCAAAAACATTCTAAAAGACCAGCATTACCCTGATACCAAACCCAGGCAAAGACAGCACCAAAAACAAAGAAACAAAAACTACAGGTCTGTGTTCCTAATGAATATAGGTGCAAAAATCCTCAACAAAATATTACAAACTGCATATAGCAAAACAATAAAAAGATCATTCACCATGATCAGTTTGGATTTATTCCAGGGATGCAAGAAAGTTTCAACATTTGCAAATCAATCAACATTGTACACCACATCAACAAAACGAAGGATAAAAATGGTATAATCATCTCAATAAATGCAAGACAGCATTTAACAAGATTCAATTTCCATTCATGATAAAAACTCTCAACAAAGTGAGCTTAGAAGGGCCACATATAATAAAGGTCTTATATGAAAAACCTATAGGCAACATCATATTCAATGGCAGAAAAACTGAAAGCTTGTAAGGAACAAGATAAGTATGACCGCTTTCATCACTTTTATTCAACATAATACTGGAAGTCCTAGTCATAGCAATCAGACAAGAAAAAAAGAGGCATCCATATTGGTAAAGAAGTTAAACTGTCATTATTCACAGAAGACATGGTACTGTATATACAGAGTCCTAGACTCCACCAAAAAATTACTAGAAATAATAAACAGATACAGTAAAGTGTGAGGATACAAAATTAATACCCAGAAATCTGTAGTTTCTGTACATTAATAATGGTAGCAGAAAGAGAAATTAAAAAAACAGTACCATTTACAATTGCACCAAAAATAATAAAATATCTATGAATAATAAAATATCTATGAATAAACTTAACCAAAGAGGTAAAAGTCTATACCTGAAGATGACACACAAAAAAATGGAAAGATATTCCATGCTCATAGATTGGAAGAATTCACATTGTTAAAATATCCATATGACCCAAAGCATATAAATATTGAATGCAATCCCTGCCAAAATACCAACAATGTTTTTCATAAGACTAGAACAAATAATCCTAAAATTTGTATGGAACCACAAAAAAAAATTCAAAAGCCAAAGCAATCTTGAGAAAGAACAAAGCTGGAGCTATCACAATACCGGATTTCATGATATACTACAAATCCGTAGTAATTAAATAGTCTGGTACTGGCACAAAAATAGACACATAGATCCATGGAGCAGAGTAGAAATGCCAGAAATAAATCCATGATTATATGGTCAATTAATCTATGACAAATGAGGCAAGAATATACAATGGGGAAAAAAAAGTCTCTTCAATAAAGGGTGCTGGGAAAACTGGACAGCTACATGTGAAAGAATGAAACTGGACCAATTTCTAATACTATACAAAAAAATAAAAAATAAAAACTCCAAATGGATTAGAGATCTAAAGGTAAGACCGGAAACCATAAAAATTCTAGAAGAGAGCATAGGCAGTAATTGCTTTGACATTGGCCGTAGCAACATTTTTCTAAATATGCCTCCTAAAGCAAAGGATCAAAAGCAAAAATGAACTATCAAGACTAGAATATGTTCTTAAAGTATGTTCTTAACCTAATGCCTTCATTCCTTCCTTCTCCTAACCCAATCCTTCCTATATATGGTCACCAAAACGGTTCTTCTAAAGCAGATCTTATTACCCAGTTCAGAAGAGGCTACAGAGGCTTACAAATGTTTGGATTCCTCCTTATGACATTAACTCTTCATAATCTGTTTACTGTCCCTCAAGCATAGTCTCTGCCACTCCCTTTATCAAGAGCTCCAGTCACACTGGGAAATTTGTTTTTCTCTATATATTGCATGCAGTTTCACAACACTGATGGTAAAACTTATTTTTTTCCATTCTTCAACTGCTCAAGTTCAAATGTGTCTTATTCTTTAAATAGAACTTCATTTTTCTATGCTGAAGCACTCTCACTTTCTTCAAGTTTCCCAGAGCTTTTATATTTACCCTTCTTAGAACAAATCTGAATCTGTTACAGTAAATTTATTGAGTTTGTTTTGTCTAGTATTTTGAAAGCATATTGAGAACAAACATCACGCACATACATCTTTGGATCCTCAATGTCTAACATCATGCTTTAAATCTATTTTACTAATATTTGTTGAGTTGACTACGAAAATTTATTTTATTATCACAATAAATCAATTAATTCTGTGCATTTCCAGCCATAAAGATATGTTTTGTGAGACTACATATTAATAACTTATCTTTTTTATTGCCATTTTTAGAATTTAGTTTGCTTTTAGGCTAAAAGTAAGTGTGTCTCAAGATAAAAGATTGCCAATCCTAAGTGTGTAATATAATAAAATATCTGAAGTGATTTAAGGTTTTAAATGCTTAAAAGTTAACACTTTAATAAGCAGTTACAGTACTTGTTCTAAGCAATGTAATTTAAAATATATCTGGTGATTTGTTCCTCATTGTTTTAAAAATAGGAGCCAAATATCAGTTAGCTTTTTTTTCAGCTAACTATTTTATTCTCTACTTTGGGTGTCAGGATGTCTATCAGCTTGCTTGTTATAATTCACCACATCACTAACTTGCCTTATCTAATACACAGTCTGCATATGGTGATGATATTTATGGGAAATGCACTGAAAGAAATTCTGACTCGCCCTCCCAACCTTATGCTACAGAGCCTTTCAAATAACATGATAGCCAGAGCCGAAGAACAATACACCAGATGCTCACCCTCAGAAATCAACAAAGGAAAAAAAGGTTCTAAAATATGCTTAGCAATATAATCTCAATTTACATTCAAAATAATCATTACTATAATTAATAATCCCATTATAAGAAAATGGTGCAAATAGAGACACAAGGGGCAATTTCCCATTTTAGATGAAAATCTATGCATTTTGCAGTCCTAGCACTTGGGTCAGAAATGTGATAGCCGGCAATGTAGTATAAAAGCCACAGGCAGAAAAGAATTGCAACAAAATATAGAGATAGGACTAAAATCTAATTTAGATATTAGAAGAAAGTAGAAAATGGAAATACTGTGATCCAAAGCACACATTTTTGAGCACAATATGGTATATAATTATGCAGAGTAAGCAATATATATATTGGAATATCACTTTATGCATTATTTCATTCATTCATTCAACAAACTTTTGTTGGCTTCTAAATTCTGGGCTAGATGCCAGTATGCCAGTGTTGCAAATGCAAAAGAGATATATCTTAACCTCTTTGAATCTTACAGTTTAATGTAAAAAGTATAAAAATCAATTTAATAGAAGAATACACAAATTCAGGGACAAAATAAAAATATTGAGTATCTTTGCCTAGATTAGGAAAAGAGAGTGCAAGTTATCAAGAAATATGACACATTTTACTGGACTCTTGAACGATGGATATGAGCTTGCTAAGTAGATAAAGGGGACAGACATTTCAGACAAAGCATACTGCAAATTCTCAAAGTCATCACAAAGTTGAACGAGAAATAATTGGTAATAATTCACCATGAAGAATAGAAGAATATGTCATAATTAAGATTCCCACATTGAAAACAAGTTTCTCAATGAAAATTAGAACAAGTTTTTTTTTACCTTTTTTGTTAATATATATATATATATATTATGTGTGCTTAATATATTATGTGTGTGTGTATATATATATACTATATGTGCATGCATACGCACACACATATAAGCTATCCCATCATTTGTGCATGTATGCATTTATGTGCATGCCATCATTTATTTTACAGTCATTACAAAATCAGTTATTTCTGGATCTCAGCTACTTTCAAAATGAAAATTATATGATTCTCAGTCTCTTCATAGAAGTTTTTAAGTGTCACAATTTAAATGGATTTTAACATCTAATAATGTAAGTCATCTAATTCTGAAATCTCTTCTAAAATGTCTCTGCCTCATAGTTAGCCAGTTGCAATAATATATGACCTTCTGAGATGTTTTTAGTAGCTCCATTATGAAAGAGAGAAGAAAGAAAGGAAGAAAGGGAAAGAAAGAAAGAAAGAAAGAAAGAAAGAAAGAAAGAAAGAAAGAAGAAAGAAAGAAAAGAAAAGAAAAGAAAAGAAAAGAAAGAAAGAGAGAAAGAAAGAAAGAAAGAGAGAAAGAAAGAAAGAAAGAAAGAGAGAGGAAGGGAGAAATGTCAGAACAGTCTCATGCATTTGCAATCTTTGGCCCCTACTCAGCTAAAAAAGAATGTGCCTCAGACCTAGAACACTTCCTTACCAAAAGATAAAGCATCCACACAACCTGTACAGGGCTTATCACCTTGTGTGGCAAGATCCTTCTCTGGTCTCGGCCAAATGAGTGCTTTTTCCCCTTTACTTAAAGCAGTGCACCTGGGGAATGACACCCAGTATTTTTTTTTCATTTTTTTATCTTTTCATTTAAATTCAATTAGCCAACATGTAGTAATTATTAGTTTTTGATATAACGTTCAATGATTCATTAGTTGTGATGCCCACTTTTGAAGCTGACCTTTCTCTATCTCTTTTCTATGTAAGGAAAACATTGTTCCGTCCAGTGCTTTGTTGCAAGTATTTTTCTTGGCAACTCTAACACCAAGATACGGTGGGCAGAGTGTTTAGAGCCCTCCCTGGGATCGGTAACTGGTGCCTGGGATTCTGCTCTTTGAGACTGATAACTTGTACATAGTACTCTGCTAAAAAGAAGAAGAAGTTTTGTTAGAATTACGTTAGAACTTAGCAAACTACTTATTTCAAGTCAAACTATCTTCAGGAAGTTTCATTTATCATTCATAATTATGCTCATTCTGTATTTCCACAACCATCAACTCCAAAGTTCCACTTTGAACATACAGAAGTAACCTAATCCACCTTCTACACAAAAGCCCTTTAAACATGTGCTTGTATTGGTCTTTACACCTAGCAAGAGTAAAGTCCTATATTGAAATACCTGATATCAAATCCATTTGTCTAGATGGTCTCAGGCAAGTTATGCATTCTCTGTCTTCCTCATTCTTACTTGTCAAATGGGGATGATAATACCTACATCACAGAATTTGTATGATTGAATGAACTAAAATGTAAAAGTACTTAGGTAAATGCCTGGCCTGTACTATGTGCTCAGAAAGTGTTGACCATTATATTAAGAGACTAAAATCTCTTTATTGTGTATTATTTTATGGACATTATACTAAGAATTATTGGGTCTTATCTCATTAACTCCTCAAAAACTGGAAAATATTGAGTACCTATTTATGCTTTGTTAATATTATTACCATAAAACCTAGGGAAATTCCAATAGAGTCCAACTGACTAGCAGCACTACTCTAATACACCACCTCCCTTTTTCATAATGAGGATAGAATAAAGTTCTTATTCTCTATAGAGGGAAAGGCAAAGCTAAACAGAGAAACAGTAGAGACACTTTTTCAGGATCAGGGAGTCAGTAGGTGGATTCCTTGTTCTTCAGTTTCCTTCCTCAGTCTAACCTATCCGTAGAGTTCCCAACAAATAGTCACACATCTGTTGAAAGATTCCTGGAATTACTCCACTGTCATGGAAGTCTCAGTTGAAGTGAATCACAGTGTTACACCTTATATGTATTAAGCCAAAAAAGCAGGATATCCCCAACACCACACAGAACTAGAATGGATTTGAGCTGAGTGACAGGACCCCTGGAAATTCAAACTAATTAGCTTTGTGAGATCATCCCCGTCATTTTATTAACCTCACAATAATGCAATAACTTATTTTATGGTAAATTTAAATTCTCACTTTTTGTATTTGGAAAAGATTTTACCATCTTTCTACTTTTTGGATAAAGTTGTTTAGGATCCTACAGACTCAGAAATGACCTCAGTTGCGTCCAACTTGAAAGTAAATTTTCCTTGAAAACCAGTGTCTTTTTGTTACTATTGTTGAGTAGATACATAATAATCTGTTCTTCAATGGGGTCATAAAAATGTGACCTGGATAAATGACATTTAAGAAACAATCCATGTTCAAAATAATATGACTCTAAAACTTAGTTTAGAACCATGGTTTCACAGACCAAAAGATGTTCCCAAGTTATCCTATAAATGTACAAATCTTATTCCCAGGTCCTTCAGCTATTATTGATTGATGGGTTGGAGATTCTTAGTATAGTTTTATTCTGATTTATTTTATTTAACATATTTTAGATCCTTTTTGCACTCCTGGTTCATTTTCTCTAAATAATCCTCTTCAGTTGTGGCGAAGTGATTTAAAGAGAATTTCTGTCAGCCATCTTGTTAGAAATAATACAGACTAAATCCAGTTGCTTTTTTTTTTTTTTTTTTTGCTGTTGAAGCAAACTACTGAATTACATGACCTTACTAATGATTAGAATAGATATAATTTGTTCACATGTACAAAAATATGCTATATTTGCAACATCATCTTATATTTATCTGGTTAAATTATTTAATTTCTATTGAAAAATTTATGTGTCTATTGTCTCTCAGCTACCCGCTCTCGGTTCTATGTGCTGATCATTAATGCCAGACAGAGCTAGGAGGCTGCAAATTGCATTTCTGAGACTGCTTTGCTAAATGGTTTTCATATGAAAGGAACACATTATTGAAAAGGAATAACTATTTATAGAAGCAAAAAAGATGGATAATCTCAAAGATTAAGCTAAATGAAAGATGTCAGCCTTAAAGGTTATATACTGCAAGATTCCATTTCTAAGGCAAAACAATGGAGATAAAAAACAGATTAGTGATTTTAGGATCTTGGGCAGGAGTAAAATTGAACTTCAAAGGAGTAGCACAAGGGGATTTTAGATGCAAGGTAGTTGTCTTCTAGAATGAATGTGAATTTTGTTAAAGAGAGTTGTTCTAGAGGAAAAGAATTTTAAGGATGAGTTTTCTGAATTGGTTCTGGGATTTCTGAAATTGGAACTCTAATCTGATTAGACTTAAAGATGCTAATGAATCTATTTCTAATGGGAAATAAAGCACTGGTAATCTATGGAGTGAACTAGGCATAGACATACTCAGAATACCTGCATTGGATGCTCCTGAGCCACCATTTATAAGAAACAAGAAGCTAAGTGATTGTATATGACACACAATTTTAAAAAACTGAAGAATATAATGACTTCAGTTGCTTGCTTCTAATGTTTTTGGTCAAAGATGGAAAGGGAAGGATGAGCTTAGGATTTGAATTCCCGCCTTCAGCACCCATAAAGTGACCTAGGAGCTTCTTCTTGAAGGAGAGCCTTTTCTTCTGTAGCCACAAGGCAGAAAATCATAAAAATCATCCTGTGACTGGTTAAATTACAATGCATGTTGAATTCTTAGGCTCACAGGATATCAGCTGCTAAAATAAGGACATTAATTGGGGAAAAATAAGATCTTAAAGTTGTGATGGGAAGAGTGGAAAGACTCATGAAACTAGGGACATTCAACCCCTAAATTTTGATGAATCTTATTTGACAGCAGAAAAGTCCTTCCCACTTCTAGCAGAGCTCTCCAACCCGAGTGGTATCAGCCTCTCCACCAACAGTAGTGTAGGTTTTTCCACCTTACTCTTATGAAAGCTAACCCTGCGTTGACTAAGGAAACTGAAGTAATGACCTTCTGTGAAACAGTTGCCATGTAAGATAGTGCTGACTCTTGTCAGGACCCATCCCTACCAGCCTTCTTTGGTTCTGGACCTACAACTAGACTTAAGTCCAAACAAGTCCCTAAAAAGAAGGCAAAAAGTGTGATCTGTGACAGGGTACACTTCACTCTAAAAAAACTGAGTTTTCTAATTTCTACAAGCAGAAATCCAGAAAACACATGTGGGAATGAATATTACGGGTGTAGGATAATGGCAGAAGGAATAAAAAGTTGATTCAGCCTAGGGTCCCTGAGTGGCTCAGTTGGTTAAGCCTCTGTCTTCGGCTCAGTTCATGATCTCGGAGTCATGGGATCAAGCCCCACATCCAGCTCTGTGCTCGGCTGTGAGACTGCATCTTCCTTTCCCTCTCCCTTTGCAATCTCTCTCACTCTTGCTCTCTGTCAAATAAATAAATAAAACCTTTAATAAATAAATAAATTTGATTCAGGCTAAATTTATTAATAAGGGCTCAGCATGCAGAGATTTTGCATTTAATGTTGCAGCTCAGGAAGACAGAAAGACATGGATCAAAAGGTGGCCCACACTGAGAAAACTAGAAATGCTAACCCTTCCTTAGATTAATATAAAGGAAGGAATTCAAAGTCTCAAGGAGATTGAAATGGTAGAATGGACTAGTCTTTTAAGGCTTACTCACTCACACTGGAAGAGTCCAGAAGACATATCTTTCATTAACTTTTTGTGAAATAAATATGTGAAGGTAGCTCCAGCAATCTTGAAAAGCTCCTTGATTGATCTTCTCCATAGGTCAGATGTTAAAGTAGGAACCACAGCCACTCAATTGGAAAACCTAAATGTTATGGGAATAATGGGATCCTGGGGGCAGGGCCAACTCAAGGCTCAATAGCAAGGTGGACTGCATTACTGAAATGGACAGCAGACTCAAAGCAGCAAGCAGAATAATCTGACTTGTTCAGATCTATGGAACACCAAGTTAATCATGGTGTTCCTAGAGTGAAACGGATAGGAGCTTAAGTTCTTACTTGATTTGTATAAGCAGAAAAAAGTTCTATGTCAAGTAAATAAAAGTCTAATTTAAATCATGAAAACAGAAAGTTGCAGCCTTGCAATCAATTCCCAGATTTTAGCCAGTTTACAGACCCAGCACCCCTTAAGTGAAAGGAAGGTTAGTCCCCTGGTGGAAGGAAACCAGTACACTAACAATAATATAGTCAATGGTAATATAATAGCATCAAATAATAACAAAAAAAATTTTTTTAATTGTATTATTAACCTTTCTCCCAGGCTTTTCCAAAAGGACTTATGGCCTTTTTTCAGGGTTAACTTTTCAGTGAAGCAAAGAAAATGATCAGAACTTTCCAGGACTACTAGACACTGGCTTTGAACTGACAGTGACTCCAAGAGACTGAAACCATCACTGTGACCCTCCAGGCAGAGTAGGGGCTTATGGAGGTCAAGGGAACATGGAGTTTTAGCTCAAGTCCATCTCACAGTGTGTCCAGTGGGTCTCTGAACCCATCTTACGGTTATTTCCTCAGTTCCAGAATGCATAATTGGAACAGATATATTTAGCAGCTAGCAGAATCATCACATTGTTTCTCTAATTTGCGGATTAGGGCTATTATGGTGGAAGAAGCCAAGTGGAAGCCATTAAAACGTTAACCTCCAACTAGGCAAATAGTAAACCAAAAGCAATACTACATCCCTGGAGGAATTACAGAGATTAGTGATATCTTGAAAGTTGTAGTGGTGGTGATTCCCACCACATCACCATTCAACTCTCCTATTTGGCCTATGGGAAGACAGATGGATTTTGGAGAATGATAGTGGATTATCATAAGCTTAACCAGGTGGTGACTCTAATTATAGCTGCTATACCAGATGGAGTTTCATTGTTTGAGTAAATTAATTCATCCCCTGATAACTGGTATGCAGCTATTGATCTGACAAATGTCTTTTTATCCTTTCCTGTCTATAAGACCCACCAGAAGCAGTAGGTTTTCAGCTGGCAAGGCCAGCAGTACACCTTCACTGACCTATCTCAGGGATATAGCAACTCTCCAGCCCTATGTCATAATTTAGTTCACAGTGATCTTGATTGCCTTTTTCCCTCCAAAAGATAATCACACTGGTCCTTTACATTGATGAAATGATGCTGATTAGACCAAGTGAGCAAAAAGTAGCAACTGCACTACACTTATTGGTTAAACATTAACATGCCAGAGAGTTGGGAATAAATCTAATTAAACTTCAGGGACCTTCTACTTTAGTGAAATTTCTAGAGGCCCAGTGGTATGGAACACAGCAAGATATCCCTTCTGAGCAAAAGTTGTTGCATAGGGCCCCTCCTATAAACAAGAAAAAAGCACAAAGCCTAATGGACCTATTAGGATTTGGGAGGCAACATATTCCTCATTTAGATGCATTACCCAGTCCCATTTACCAAGTGATCCAAAAGCCCTAGTTTTGAGTAAGGCCCAAAATAATTGAAGGCTCTAAAATAGGTCCAGGCTGCTATGCAAGTTGCTCTATCACTTGGGCTATGTGATCCAGCAGACCCACTGGTGCTTAAGTGTCAGTGACAAATAAGGATCTATCTATATCAGTTGACAGAGAAGAGAAGACTCAGGTGGTTCTGCCTGATATGCAGATACCACTCAAAGCTGGACAGCCACAACACTACAGCCTCTTTATGGGACATCCCTGAAAAACAGTGGTGATGGAAAATCCTCCTAGGGGGCAGAACTTCAGTCAATGCATCTAGTTCTGCACTCTAGCTTAGGAGAAGAAATGGCCAGCCATGAAACTATATTGGGTAATGGGCTGTGGCCAGTAACTTGGTTGGATGATCAGGGACTTGGAAGGAGCATGATTGGAAAATTGATGGAAAATAAATTTGGAAAAGAGGCATGTGGGTAGATTTCTCTGAAAGGGCAAAAAATGTGAAGATACTTGTGTCCCATGTGAATGCTCACCAAAGGATAACTTTAACAGAGGAAGATTTTAATAATTAAGGGGATAGGATAACCTGTTCTATAGATACCAATCAGCTTCTTTCCCTAGGCATCCCTAATGGGCTAGTGAACAAAGTGGCCATGGTCACCAGAATAAAGGTTACACATGGGCTCAGCAATACAGACTTCTACTCACTAAGGCCAACTTAGCTGTGACCACCACTCAGTGCTCAATCGGCTAGTAGCAGAAACCAACACGCCCCCACATGGCACAACTTTCCAGGGTGATCAGCCAGCCACCTGTCGGCAAGTCAATTACACTGGAGTGTTTCTATCATCAAAGCAACAGCTTTTGCCTATTGGAATAAACACACTGGATATGGATTTATCTTCCCTGCATGCAATATTTCTGCCCAAATTATTACCTAAGATTTATAGAATGCCTTATTCACCATCATGGTATTCCACATAGCATTGCTTCTGATCAAGGAACTCACTTCACAGCAAAAGAAATATGGCAATGGGCCCATGCTCATGGAATTCACTGGTCTTACCATGTTCCCACCATCCCCAAGCAGCTAGTTTGCTCAAAGAGTGGAATGGCCTTCTGAAGCTTCAGTTACAGGATCAGTGAGGTGGCCATATCTTGCAGGGCTGGGACAATGTTCTCTAGAAGAATATATATGCTTTGAATCAGTGCCCAATATATAGTGCTGTTTCTGTCATAGCAAGGATTCATAGGTCCAGGAATCAAGGGATGGCAATGGAAGTGGTACCACTCACTATTATCCTTAGTGACCCGCTAACAAAAATTGTGCTTCCTGTTTCCATGACTTTAATCCCTGATGGCCTAAGATATCTTAGTTTCAGAGGGAGCAATCCTTCCACTCTGATGCTGTTGAACTGGAATTTAAAACTTCTCTCACTCCCCTCACCCCCACACCAGCCACTTTGAACTCCTCATGCCTTTCTTTTTTCCTCTTTATCCCATTTGGTATGGGACTGTCTTACCTATACCTATCACATCATACATAGGAAGCAAATGACATGTTTGATTTCACAGGTTCACAGCTAGAGAACAATTTGGCTCAGAATGAATTGTACCTTGAATCTCACCCATCCAATTTAGTAGGTATTTAGATGAGACTTCAGACTTCAGACTTTGGAGCTGATGCTAAAATGAATTAAGACTTTGGGACGTTTAGGATGGAATGAATGTATTTTGCATGCGAGAAAGATATGGATTTTGGAAGGCCAGAGAAAGAGTACTGTGTCCTCCCCCCATTCATATATTGAAACCCTTTATAACATGTGAGGTTACAGTGAGAAGAAGGTCATTAATGAGGATGTGGGCCTTCACCAGACATCAAAACAATGGACTCCAAAAACAAGTCCCTTGACTTTGAATTTTCTACCCTCCTGAACTGTGAGAAATAATTTTTTGCTGTTAATAATTCACCCAGTTTATGGTATTCTGTGTAGCAGCCCAAACAGATGAAGACACAGTACTTTATGGATTTATCAAAATTTATATTGAGCAACAAAAGTGAATTTAACTTGATGTAAATAAAAAATAATGGTAAAACCTAGGTGATCATTATATTGTTATTCACTGTAAAAGTCTCTTCAATTTGGTATATGTTTTAAAATATGTATCATAAAATATTTTCAAGGAAATGTGAGCAAACAGGGAATGAACAAATGATAAAGAAAGAGAGGAAAAGTGAGGAAGAAGAAAGGAGAATAGAAGAGGAAAAAAAATAGAATATTATTCCAAGAATGTCAAACATATAAGATCTACAGAACATTAAAATGTTGAGTGATGCTGCAGTGTAGAACAGTGTGCATATTTTTCCTAAAATTTTTCTATTTTTACTTCATTTGAGTAATTATATTTTTTTAATTCATGGTGGGATTTGCCACCCAGATTCCCCATTAAGCCTTCTGAAATTACTATTGCTGACAAGAACGCCTCTCCTAACAGGGCCAGTTCATCCAATGATTGCTCAACGTACTACAAAAATCTAGTTTCCTTATCCCAATTTAGGATAATTCTCAATGGCTATCCTCCTTTCTAAGGGATCAGGTGAGATCTTCACTGAGATGATAGCATAATCCAGTTTTTAACTTTTTCCAATCCTGTTTCTGTCCTTTTGTATCCCTTCTACAGATGGTAAATACAAGAACATTCCTTAATAAAATTACTATGTACTAATCTATCTCCATCTCACATTCAACTTTCCTGGTAATGCAGTCTATGACAAATCTTCCTAATTAGGAAAAAGAAAACTAGTTCTTGAATTGAATTCAAGTGAACTGAATAATTAAAAATGTAGAGCTCTCTGCCACCAAAAGAAAGCAATAGAAAGAAAAAGACTGAGAAAACTATAAACAGCCATCCTTTTGTGAAAATAAATAACATAAAAAAAAACACATCAGCTTAATTGGGTTCTTAAAATTCTCTTCATTCTCAAACACTTTGTTCAGTTATTGGATAAAAAGAAATATTTAACCAATTCATCCTCAATTGCTCTTATAATTTCACTACAATTTCCTTCTGAAATAATTTTTTTAAAAAATACAAAATACCAGAAAATCCATTTTAGTTGACTATAGCCCTAAGTTTATTTCCTAAGAATTCTCACAGACCATTGAATAAAAATTTTACTCTAGCTAATATATGATATTGAAAACCTGTTTAAATGGCATTTTTTAAGTTATATCAGTGAATACAAATATTGGAATTTTTAAAAAATTCAAAATCTGAATAAATGATTTAGCTTAACTTAGTAACAATTCCAAGTTTTAAATTTTTCTGCTAAGTAGGAAAACTGATATCCCCTTTAATATTTGGAGATAGGCTTATTGTAGTTTCAAAATGAGTATTTATATGTGAATATTTTTAGTTTTGAAAAATGTACTGTTGCATAATTAAGATAGAATAAAACGTCTAATCTTTTTGAATATTCATGTTGAATTGAAACAAAATAAAAGAATGTTTACATAAAAAGTTAATAGTTTGGATCATGAGTTGTGGCGGGGCAGGGAAATAAGGAAAAAGACATAAATTACTTGGGCAGAGAAGAAACAAATTCATAGAGGTGGTAACACATTGTCAAGAGATAGCTTAAGGCAAAATAGGTGAAAATCACAAAGCAGAAACATGACGCATAGAAAGGGAAACAAAATTGCAGAGGAGTAGCAAAACCAAAGGTTTAATAGTTATTCTGAGTGGGACATGTTGACAGCCTGCCAAAAGAATTAAGATCTAATCAGTCTGGAGGCCCAAACACTGTGTAGAAGAGGCAGAATTAGATAAATGGAGTCTATAAAAAAAGTCAAGGGAACAAACTGATTTTGAAGGGAATATTATGTTCCTGCCAAAATCCCTTGACTCAAAAAAGGAGAGACAGATGATCCCTCCTGTTATATGACAGTTGGGTCATAATCTCTGTTTTATGCACAGATAAGAATGACACTATTTTTCAGTCAACCCACAGAAGATCTAGGACACCATCTATCCATCAAGGGAAAGGTTGACCCGTTACTAAAAAAAAAGTCTTGAAACAGTAATCTTGGAATATTTTTTCAGAATTAAAAAAAAAAATGAAATAGTCCTACATATAGTACACAATTCATTGTATATTTGATTTAAGTGATATTTCCAAGCACTGAATTAATGACGAGACTTCTTAAATTTCCAAATGCAATAAAAACTCTCAACTGACTTTCATGGAGCTGACTCACCTAATGAACTGGCACATTATTCATTCAGTACAGCTGACTGATGCCCATGGTTCACCTATTTGCAAATAAATCAACACACTTCTATCAATTTATTTTATGCTTGCCAATTTTAGCTGCGTGTGTTCCTCAGTTTGTTTACCACGGTAGTACCTAATATTGTAATTATATGGTATTTTATAATTATATTATTGTAAACATAAATTAAGCTGATGGATACACATGAGTCTATAAAGAAGAGTTGTTTTATAACTAAATATACTTGTCGTCTTCAAGTGCTTCAACCTAGCAAAACCATTTGAATTATTTGGATACATAAAGTTAATATAGTCAATTATCATACAATTAGTTTCAGGTAATTTTATTTTATTTTTTTTTAAAGATTTTATTTATTTATTTGACAGAGATAGAGACAGCCAGCGAGAGAGGGAACACAAGCAGGGGGAGTGGGAGAGGAAGAAGCAGGTTCATAGCAGAGGAGCCTGATGTGGGGCTCGATCCAATAACGCCGGGATCATGCCCTGAGCCGAAGGCAGACGCTTAACCGCTGTGCCTCCCAGGTGCCCCAGTTTCAGGTAATTTTATACATTTCAGTAAATCTGGTTTCTGCTAGTCCTCATTGCTAATATGAGCATATCACTTAAGAATTAAATAAACTTTAAATACTAATACAAATTTTTCCTAAGACCAAGCACAAAAATACTGATATTTTATGTTTGAGTCACTTTATTCATCTTCATCTTTAATTCCAAGGACCCTAATTTAAAAATGTTCAATAAAGAAAATGAAGTCACCATTCCAAAGTTATGTAGACTAATTTCTCTGTGGGCGGAGGCTGTTCATTAACCAGACTTAGCTAAGGTGGCGGATATGGAAACACACATATCCAACACAGTTTTTCACCTGTTTAAGTAATATAACAAGAGACTACTAACCTATTCCCTCCAAATGAGAAGTTCTCTCAGAATTCATACTCTGGGATCAAGTTTTGTGTTACCTGCTAACCTCTACACAGATTGCTTTACCACTTCAATAGAGTCAATTGATTTATTTACCAGGTAACTATTTTGAATTATGTTTATTCTTCCTTTCAAGTCAAATCTTAACTCTTACAGACTTTTAAAATGCATATCATTTAAGAATCTCTCAAGTTTTAGGGGCGCCTCGGTGGCGCAGTCAGTCGTTAAGCGTCTGCCTTCGGCTCAGGGCGTGATCCCGGCGTTATGGGATTGAGCCCACATCGGGCTCCTCCGCTGGGAGCCTGCTTCTTCCTCTCCCACTCCCCCTGCTTGTGTTCCCTCTCTCGCTGGGTGTCTCTCTCTCTCAAATAAATAAATAAAATCTTAAAAAAAAAAGAATCTCTCAAGTTTTAGTCTGGTTTTACACTGAATTTTTCTAATGCAGCTCTTTCAAACATCCTTGAAGTATATGGAAAAAAAAATTTCCACTTTTTGTAAGATTACTAGAGATTTGTACATCCATACATACATATGTGCATGTATAAACATATGTGTGTTATTTTTAAGCATGGTTTTATTTCATAGAGCTAAGAAAAACACGGGAAAAAAAAAGACCCCAACCTTAATGAGGACCTATTATGAACTACTCAGTTATAAATATATATTATCTGTTGTTGTATGTATTTTACAAATGAGGATATGAGCCTGAAGGAAATCAAGTCACTGTTCAAAGTCACACAGTCAGCAATTCACATGATATTTGAATCTCTCTCTACAGATTTCGTCTATGATTTTTTCATAATATCATAATAATGTTATTTTATAAGAAAAAAATAAGACGTATGTAAGAGACCAGCGTCATACACAGACTCTGAGCTGACGAAAATATGATCTGAACCAAATTATTTCTCTAATCCCCAAATTGTTCACTAGGAAAAGAGGTATTCATAAGAATTCCTCCTTCCTATTTCAAAGATGATTTTTTGGGGAAAAGTGATATCAATGTTATCAAATGTGTGAAAAATACATTGAATAATCCTTTATATTTAAAAATCTTCACTAATAATCCCAAGATATTTTGATATACACATACATATATAATGTATATGTGTATACATTATACGCATAATGTAATGTAAATGTGTATTCATATATTCCTATGCATTAAATTATAGTGTTAATATTCATCTATTTTGGCTATTACTGAAAGAACTATCAAAAGTACTCAATAACTCCCATGGCTGTAAATGCCTTTTAAAAACAAAATCAGGAATAATTAAAATGGAAATAAGCTACTCTTGATTCTTTTTGAATCCTTTATGTTTGTGAGGGTGCTAGAATTAAATCAACTAATTAGCTAAGTATCTGATTTTAAATTAACACATTTAGAATTTAAGCTATGAGTCTTGGAAAAAATTCAAAAATTTACCAATTTTCAAATTAAATGGAATTTATTTAGCATGCTACAATATTGCTTCATTAAAATGTATTCCCACTTACCCTCTGGAACTCTGTAATATCATTTTATAACATTTCACTCAAACATAAAAAAAAAAATCTTATTTGGCAAATCATTTCAGTGCTACAATAGGGCCAATCAGAGGAACTACAAATGCATATTAGCTACTACCAGCCAGGAACTATGCAGAGTATTTTCCCTTAATAAAAGTAACAAAATTGTTGTCTGTCTTCTTTACATCATTACTCTATATAAGTGTACTTTATTTTTTTAATGTTTTTTTATTATATTATGTTAGTCACCACACAGTACATCCCTAGTTTTTGATGTAAAGTTTGATGATTCATTAGTTGCGTATAACACCCAGTGCATATTGCAATACATGCCCTCCTTACTACCCATCACCAGCCTATCCCATTCCCCCACACCCCTCCCCTCTGAAGCCCTCAGTTTGTTTCTCAGTGTCCATAGTCTCTCATGCTTCATTCCCCTTTCTGATTACCCCCCTTTCTTTATCCCTTTCTTCCCCTACCGAACTTCCTAGTTCTTATGTTCCATAGATGAGAGAAATCATATGATAATTGTCTTTCTCTGCTTGACTTATTTCACTTAGCATTATCTCCTCCAGTGCCGTCCATGTTGCCGCAAATGTTAAGAACTGTTCTTTCTGATAGCTGAGTAATATTCCATTGTATATATGGACCACAACTTCTTAATCCAGTCATCTGTTGAAGGGCATCTCGGTTCCATCCATGATTTAGCTATTGCCGACAATGCTGCTATGAACATTGGGGTGCATATAGCCCTTCTCTACACTACGTCTGTATCTTTGGGGTAAACACCCAGTAGTGCAATGGCTAGGTCATAGGGTAGCTCAATTTTTAACTTTCTAAGGGACCTCCACACTGTTTTCCAGAGTGGCTGTACCAACTTGCATTCCCTCCAACAATGTAGGAGGGATCCCCTTTCTCCACATCCTCTCCAACAATTGTTGTTTCTTGCCTTGTCTATCTTTGCCATTCTAACTGGCGTAAGGTGGTATCTCAGTGTGGTTTTGATTTGAATTTCCCTGATGGCTAATGATTTTGAACATTTTTTCATGTGTCTGTTAGCCATTTGTATGTCTTCATTGGAAAAGTGTCTGTTCATATCTTCTGCCCATTTTATGATGTTTGTTTCTCGTGTATTGAGTTTGAGAAGTTCTTTGTAGATCTTGGATACCAGTCTTTTATCTGTAGCAGTGGTGTCCTTTGCAAATATATTCTCCCATTCCGTGGGCTGTCTCTTAGTTTTTTTGACTGTTTCCTTGGCTGTGCAGAAGCTCTTTATCCTGATAAAGTCCCATAAGTTCATTTTATCTTTTATTTCTCTTGCCTTTGGAGATGTGTCGTGAAAAAGGTTGCTCTGGCCGATGTCATAGAAGTTGTTGCCTATGTTCTCCTCTAGAATTTTGATGGATTCCTGTCTCACATTGAGGTCTNAATGTTGTACAGGTTGCTGCCTATGTTCTCCTCTAGGACATTGATGGATTCCTGTCTCACATCAAGGTCTTTCATCCAATTGGAGTTTATCTTTGTGTATGGTGTGAGAGAGTGGTCAAGTTTCATTCTTTTGCATGTAGCTGTCCAATTTTCCCAGCACCATTTATTGAAGAGACTGTCTTTTTTCCACCAAATGATTTTTCCTGCTTTGTCAAAGATTAGTTGCCCAAAGAGCCGAGGGTCCATTTCTGGGTTCTCTATTCTGTTCCATTGGTCCATGTGTCTGTTTTTGTGCCAGTACCATGCTGTCTTTGTGATCACAGCTTTGTAGTACAGCTCGAAATCCGGCATTGTGATGCCCCCAGCTTTGTTTTTCCTTTTCAACAGTTCCTTGGANGCCTTTTCAACATGGCGATTCGGGGCCTTTTCTGGTTCCATAAAAATTCAAGGACTATTTGTTCCAGTTCTTTGAAAAATGTCCTCGGTATTTTGGTCAGGATAGCACTGAAAGTGTAGATTGCTCTCGATAGCATGGACATTTTAACCATGTTAATTCTTCCGTTCCATGAGCATGGAATATTTTCCCATCCTTTCGTGTCTTCCTCAATGTCTTTCAAGAGTGATTTATAGTTTCTAGATTCTTTACGTCTCTAGCTAAGTTTATTGCAAGGTAACGTATGGTTTTTGGTGCTATTGTAAATGGGATGGATTCCCTAATTTTTCTTTCTTCAGTCTCATTATTTGTGTATAGAAAAGCAACTGATTTCTGAGCATTGATTTTGTATCCCGCCACATTACTGAATTGCTCTATAAATTCTAGCAGTTTGGGAGTGGATTCTTTTGGGTTTTCCATATAGAGTATCATGACATCTGCGAAGAGGGACGTTTTGACTTGTTCTTTGCCGATTTGGATACCTTTGATCCCTTTTTGTTGTCTTATTGCTGTTGCAAGGATTTCTAGTTCTATGTTGAATAATAGTGGCGAAAGCGGGCATCCTTGTCATGTTCCTGATATTAAGGGAAAGGTTTCCAGCTTTTACCCATTGAGAATAATGTTTGCTGTAGGCTTTTCATAGATGGTTTTTATGAGATTGAGGAATGTACCCTCTA
>NC_048222.1:118808058-118881047 GCF_002007445.2 Ailuropoda melanoleuca
ATTAATTTGGGTCCTTTCTCTATTCTTTTGGATAAGTCTTGCCAGGGGTCTGTCAATTTTATTGATTCTCTTAAAGAACCAGCTTCTAGTTCTGTTGATCTGCTCTACTATACTCCTGGGTTCTAATTCATTGATTTCTGCTCTAATCTTGGTCAACTGCTTCCTCATGTGTGGATTAGGCCTGTCCCTCTGTTGCTNATTCCAGCTTCTGGGGGTGAGAATATAAAAACTGCATTTTAGATTTTTCTATTCTTTTGAGTGAGGCTTGGATGGCTATGTATTTCCCCCTTAGGACTGCCTTTGCAGTGTCCCATAGGTTTTGGACCGTTGTGTTTTCATTCTCGTTGGTCTCCTCAAATTGTTTAAATTGATTTTTGATATCCTGGTTTATTGAGTCATTTTTGAGCAGGATGGTTCTTAGTCTCCAAGTGTTTGAGTTTCTTCCAAATTTTTTCTTGTGGTTGAGTTCCAATTTCAGAGCGTTGTGGTCTGAGAATATGCAGGGAATAATTTCAGTCTTTTGGTAACAGTTGAGACCTGTTTTGTGTCCCAGAACATGGTCTATTCTTGAGAATGTTCCATGGGCATTAGAATAGAATGAGTATTCTCTGGNGGATGGCTATGTATTTCCCCCTTAGGACTGCCTTTGCAGTGTCCCATAGGTTTTGGACCGTTGTGTTTTCATTCTCGTTGGTCTCCAAATCAAATTGTTTAAATTGATTTTTGATATCCTGGTTTATTGAGTCATTTTTGAGCAGGATGGTTCTTAGTCTCCAAGTGTTTGAGTTTCTTCCAAATTTTTTCTTGTGGTTGAGTTCCAATTTCAGAGCGTTGTGGTCTGAGAATATGCAGGGAATAATTTCAGTCTTTTGGTAACAGTTGAGACCTGTTTTGTGTCCCAGAACATGGTCTATTCTTGAGAATGTTCCATGGGCATTAGAATAGAATGAGTATTCTCTGGTTCTGGGGTGTAGTGTTCTATTTATATATCTATGAGATCCAACTTGTCGAGTATGGCATTCAAAGCTCTTGTTTCTTTGCTGATTTCTTGCTTAGGTGATCTGTCTATTGCTGATAGTGGAGTGTTGAGGTCCCCTACTATTAGTGTATTTTTATCTATATGTCACTTTATTGTGGTTAAGAATTGGCTTGTGAATCTTGCTGCTCCCCTGTTGGGGGCATATATATTTATAATTGTCATATCCACTTGTTGGATACATCCTTTAAGAATAATATAGCACCCTTCTGTGTCTCTAACTATAGCCTTTAGTTTAAAATCCAATCTGTCTGATATGAGAATTGCTACCCCAGCTTTTTTTTGAGGTCCATTGGTGTGAAAGATGGTATTTCATCCCTTTAATTTCAGTCTGAATGCACCTTTAGGTTCAAAATGAGTCTCTTGCAGACAGCAAATGGATGGGTCATGTCTATTTATCCAATCTGCAACCCTGTGGAGTTTTATGGGAACATTTAGGCCATTTACATTGAGACTGAATATTGAGAGATATGATTTTAATGATGCCATGTTGCCAGTAAGTCTTTGTTCCTATCAATTGTGACTTTCTGTTCTGTATCACTCTTGGGGCCTTTTTACCTTTATAGAACCTCCCTTAATATCTCCTGTAGGGCTGGTTTCGTGGTTATGAAATTGGTCAATGACTGGAGATTCTGGAAGGACTTTTTTCTCCATCAATTCTGAATGACAGTCTTGCTGGATAAAGGATCCTTAGCTGCATGTTTTTCTCTGAAAGAGCTTTAAAAATGCCCCCCCCAACCCTTTCTCTCATTCCAGGTCTGTGTAGACAGGTCTGACATAATTCTGATACCTTTGCCTTGGTACATGAGAAATTTCTTTACCCTGTCCACTTTCAATACTGTATCCTTGGATCTAATATTTACGAATTGCACTATGATGTGACGTGGTGTAGGTTTGTCATGGTTGAGCTTGGGAGGGGTCCTCTCTTCCTCTTGACATGAATGTTTGTTTCCTTTGCTAGAATAGGGAAGTTCTCAGCTACAATTTGTTCAAATATCTCTTCTAGACCTCTGTTTTTCTCCACCCCCTCGGGGATGCCGATGATTCTGACATTGAAATGTTTCATTGAGTCAGTAATCTCCCATAACCTACATTCCTGAGTGTGAATTTTTTTGAGTCCAGATTCTATTTTAGCTTTGTTTTCTACGATCCCATCCTCTAATTCGCTGATAGGTTCTTCTGCCTCACTCACCCTGGCCGTCAGAGCCTCTAGTTTTGACTGCATTTGGCTCATAGAATTTTTAATTTCTGCCAGATTCACTCTCATGTCCGCCCTTAGAGAGTCTATATTCTCATTAACATTTTCATTAATACTTTTTTCATGTCTACACGTCATCTTGACCATTGTTACTCTGAATTCCATTTCTGATAATTTGGTTATATCCATATCCACTAGTTCTGTGGCAAAGGCCACAGACTCATTGTCTTTTCTTTGCTGGGGGGGATTTCTCCTCGTCATTCTGATGAAGAGAGGTTGCGGCGTTGTCCAGAGCCCAAGTTATTGACCTCGACCCAGGCCGTGCGCCCTTGTTTTATAGGGATCTTAGGGATGTTGGCTTCTTGATTTTTCAGCCTGCCTTCTGGGGGAGGGGCCTACCACACCGCTACTCAGGCAACCCTGTTTGGGTAGGGTCTCCATGCCCCCTGCAAGGGGGGATGGGGATGGGGACACTGTAAGCCGATCTTTCCAGGCTTTTGTTCTCTGGCTGCTTTCCCTGGCAGTTTGCTGTGCGTCTTCTAAGAGTCAGAGCAGCTGTGGCCGAATCTCAGCCTCTGTCTCAGAACAGAGGGATCACGGACCGTTCTCCACTGCTGTTCTGGCCACTTTAACTCTGTTTCTGTTGGTGCTGCTCAACCCTGCAGCATCCTGGGATGTGCGCCCCACACCCGGCGTCCCAGCCCTCACTTCCAGGGCCGGCGCGTCTCTGTCCTTTGTGTTTCTAACACCGCCAGCCGCCAGCCCCCCCCACCCCGTGTGCTCCCGGAGCTCCCAGTCTCAGTCTGGTTCCAGAGAGCACACCAGAGCTCCATTTCTGTGTGGTGGTGCACACTCCCCGCTCATGGTCCCAGTCTGTTTTCTCACGGATGCCTTCCGCGAGTCCACCAACTCCCCTGTGCAGGTGGCTACCGCTTCCCAGTGCCCAAACGCAGTGGCTCCCTCCCCCTTCCATTTATCTTCTGATATCTGTGCGGGTTTCACGGCTCCCCACTTCCCCGTTTTGTACCTCAATACTCAGCGCTGGAGATGTTCATTTGTAGAGATCCAGATGTATCTTCCTGACTCTCAGGCTGATTTCCGTGGATGTTCAGGCTGGTCTGGTACCTATCCAGCTCAACTCAGGGGACCAGTTGAAAAAGGGGTCCCCTACTCCTCTGCCATCTTAACTCTTCCCATTAGTGTACTTTAAAAGAGAGACTATCTAGCAGTTTTGTCAAAAAGTACTTAAAAGTGCTGGTGAATAGGGGTGCCTGTGTGGCTCAGTAGGTTAATGGCCTCTTGATTTGGGCTCAAGTCATGATCTCAAAGTCCTGGGATGGAAGGCAGCTTCAGCCTCCCTGCTCATTAGGAATTCTGCTTGAGGATTCTCTCTCCTTCTCCCTCTGCCCCACCTCTGCTCAAGTTCTCTCTCTCTCTTCAACTAAGTAAATAAATTTTTACAAAGGTCTTATGAGTGTATATATTTGTAATTCCTCTACAAAATTTAGTTATGAAACATTATCAAATTGTTGATAAATAGCAATATTTTTTTAATAATCAGATTGTATTATGGAAATATTATTTTTAAATGCATTTAGGCTTTATATTTAACTTTAAATATTCAATTAAATTCTATTTTGAAATCTCTTAAATATTTAGAAAATTTATTTACTTTTTAAAATACAACAATGTGTATTTTGGGATTAAATATTTTGAAAAATATCCAACATTTAGAGTGTACTGCAATATCAGTATCATTGCCATGGAAAATAAATGAGAAGTGCATTGCCTTGATCATGATATTCATTCCTTGAGGTAACAATACCTTTTAACAAGTGAAGTACGTAAAGCATATAACCTAAAATACCTCATCTGAAAAAGTGTTTCGTGTTTTTGGAGTTTAAAAGAGGTAGGTTGAAATTGAAAAAATAAGTGTTAACATTGTGTTTCTTTACAATGATTCACATTGCAAAGGAACACACACAAATCCCTTTTTTCTAAACGTTGGGGTTTTCCATTTCACATTGTAAGGGAACACATGGTTGTAAAAATAAAAATTTTCATTAAAGTTGCATATCTTTTCTATATACATTTGTGTGTTCACATAAAATCACCAGTAGTATCACACTACATACAATATTCAATTTAATTTTCTTTCTCACTTATGATATGTAATCTTTTAAACTCTTAATTCATAATATCTGAATGTTACCAAATAACTCACAATAAGAAAATACTTAAGAGTGATATTTAAGGATCCCCAGACTATGTTTCCATTCTTGCCTTATATTTAAATTCCTCTGTTCATTTGTTCATTAATTCAATTGAAAAATATTTAGCTTTGATAAATATTAAGGATAAAAAGGTGAAAATATTATGGATTTTAGATGACTTCTTAGAAGAACATACATTTCAGCTGGTCCCCTACATTCATACCATAACTTTACAATATTATATGATGTTAAAAAGATTATTGAACTTTATTAACCATTTTATTCTCTCATATGTAAAATGACAAAAATAATAGTATAGTCAGTTCTCCTTATGATGTAGCCTATGCATTCATAAAAATCAAAGCAGTATGAAAAATCACATAGTAAAAACCATAAAGCCCTTGGGAAAAGTGGGTTTATGGTACAATATTAGAAAGCTTTTTCAGTGACACATAAAAATAAAAATACAAGAAATTATTAAAAATGTTAGTTTTATGCTTGTTAAATGATTAAAATACTACAATAAATGTGACACTTTACTTTGAAAAAGGACTGAAGTCTTCCATGGAAATGAAAGTTGGAAGGATTGAAGCTTAGGAGTTGTGCTTATGAGTAATTTTGAACTGGTGGAAGGAAAGTTATTTGAGGGAGGGTTATTGATGTATTTAAAAAATGTAAAGAGAAACATTGAAAAAGCTGTAGACATCAACCAGATCTAGGTATTTGTGAAATTCAGTGCAAAGTTTCCAAGTTAGACCTGTAGATAAAGAAAATGGGAAGCAAATAGTGGAACTGACATGGTTTCCTTTGAACTTTAGGAAGATTTCTAGGTGTATAGTGTGAAAAATAGATTGGTGTTGAAAATCTGTATGGTAAGAAGTCCTATACAGGTGTTAATACAGGATTAAGTTAGGTCATAAAATATGTGATCTGGGTAAAATGGTAAATGAGGTGATAGATTTAAATGAAGGTATTTGGGGCGCCTGGGTGGCACAGTGGTTAAGCATCTGCCTTCGGCTCAGGGCATGATCCCGGTGTTATGGGATCGAGCCCCATATCAGCCTCCTTTGCTATGAGCCTGCTTCTTCCTCTCCCACTCCCCCTGCTTGTGTTCCCTCTCTCTCTTGCAGTCTCTATCTCTGTCAAATAAATACATAAAATCTTTAAAATAAATAAATAAATGAAGGTATTTGAACTATGTTTAGGAAATGTAGTAGAAGAATTTTGATGGATTATTTAACATGGGTTGGGGAAATAAAGGGTGGAATCAACAATGAGACAGGTTTCCTGGACAATTGAGTAACAGTAAACTAAAAGCACACACAAAGGAACTGATTTGCTAGGAAAAAATGGAGAGTGACATCTTTTTTAAAAGTCCCCCTGAGAACCGTCTAAATGTAGACTTCCTGGGTATAATTGAATATAAGACTATGAATAAGTAGAGTATGCCATGAAAAGACTCAAGGTTTCAGAGCATGAAATTCTGGTCAAGAATACCTCAAATTCTGCTAATGTAAAAATTGGGACAATGACTGAAAAGTTCACACTAGACTAGCAATACTGAGCTCATTTGTGATCCTTGAAAAAATAATTTAAGTTACATCAAGAGCACAGATCTCAGAATACATTAAGTTGTGTAGTTAAGCCATGGAGACAAGAAGTATAAACAACTCTCCCGATAATTATAACTGTGAATGTGAAGATATATTTAGCTGGAGAGAACATAGGGTAGAATTTGTTTTATTGATGTTTGGTCAATGGATTGATCTATGTCTCTTTAATTGTTAAGGCGAAGAAATGCCCAGCAAAAGAATTGATTATGAATGAGAAGGTTTTGTCCATGGTGTGACAGAGAAGGAAAAAAAATTCAGCCCAAAACACAAATAGAGAAATTTCTTCTGACATGGGAGGTAATACTTCTTTTATTATAATTGGAGAAAGAATAGAAAGGCTAGATTGATACTCTTGTATTTTGCTATTATAGTAGTGGTAAATTGTATTAGGTTTCTTGTGATTGCCTCACTTAATGAAAGAGAATATAATGTTTGACAGTGAGGGAGAGAGGGACCAGACTTTCCACTGATCTTAAACAGTGTGGAGAACTGCTACCTAATCTTTATAATGTCCTATTCATTTTTGGTGTAACCTATATATTGCCTTGTATGTCTTCTAAGAAAGTGAAGAATATTTTTATTTTCATCTCTTTATAGATAGAGTTTAGAAACAATGTACATCCTTAAATAGCCCATCTTTCATAGATTTTACAGAACAGTAGACATATTCTTAAAAAAACAGTACATTAATTTGAAATCTTATAATAATGAGACATAAGCTATAAATCAATATTGCAAATAATTGAATGTGTGTAACAAATGTCAATCGCTTAAAAAAAGTAGCTTTATCTTCTAATTAATGTGTATTATTTTTTACTTTCCCAAATTAACCTGTAAATATTTCATTTAATTTGAAACCTATTAAAAGATTATTATAATAATGTCTACCAAGATCTTTAAAAAATCAAGGAACACAGTTTGTGGTAGTGCAACAACAAAAGTTAAGATGGAGTCTGAAAGCTATTGTTAAACAACAGTTTGTAAAAGTGTCAAAAATATGTGGCAGAGGGAAGAAAAAATCCTTTTCTCTAAGTTGTCATCTGTGGCTTGTTATACCAGGTACATGTATTTAGACACTTTCAATGAGTTATCATGGGATTATATCCCAAAGTCATGTGTTGTTTGGGAATTCAAGCAGAGTGACCTGATGTACTAAGTATTCTGGTTTGGCTAATGAGCAAAATCTTGGGAAGAAAATCTAATCTGTCAGTGCCTTGATTTTGAATAGTGTGACCTAAGCTCACATATGCCAAGGTCTCTGCAATGCCAGGAGGAAGTTTGGGGGGATTCGATGCCACAAGTATAGTTATAATTAATTTGATTTAACCTTATTAAGTCTTCTAAGTATTGTTTACCACATCTACCTATATTAGAATAAACTATTTCAGATATTTTATCTACATGTAAATGAATGTATATAGATATCCAAATATATACATATAATATACATATATATGTTATATGTATATGTATGTATATTCCCTCAAGCACTTTCAGCTTTAATCTTTGCAAAAGTTAGAAGCTTAAATAAACCAAGATAATTTATAGCAAGAAAAAATAGAATTGTTTTGTATAATTTGGTTTATTTTAGAGATTTGATTCAATTTCCAGTTTGCCAGAAGTCCTTAGCTGCTTTACAGATAATAAATAGATGATGCCTTAGTCAATCCTGCTGGGTATTACCTGCAGGCATTATAAATGTCCATATTTTTTTAGTATCAGTAATACTAGTTGTCCTACTGCTGCTTTTGGATACCTGGCTATAAAGCATATAAATAAGTGTGTGTGTGTGTCTGTGTATATATATACACACATACAGGAAAGCATACAGGTATGAAATAATATAAATATATAATATAAATGTACATAATAATTTTATATATAATCATATATATGATTTCCATTTCATAGAATATTAATGTAATTTAATACTTCAAAGTTTAATCCTTACTCTCAAGTAAATAATATATATTCACATATTTAAATCTTTCAATGCCTGCAACTGATACATTTCTACTTTTTTTTAATTATTGAAACAAATACCAATATATATACAATGATTGTTTAAAAATTTAAATGCTTAGTGTGGTAATTATATATGTTCTACCATCCTCTTATTTTCCTTTTGTTCCAGAACCTCCCAATCCTCTGATTGTACGTATTAGTTGTCCACTGACTTTCCAGCTAAATACCGTATTTCTCAGCTTTTTTTTTTTAAAGATTTTATTTATTTATTTGACAGAGAAAGAGACAGCCAGCGAGAGAGGGAACACAAGCAGGGGGAGTGGGAGAGGAAGAAGCAGGCCCCCAGCGGAAGAGCCCCACGTCAGAGCCTGCTTCTTCTCTCCCACTCCCGCCTGCCTGTGTTCCCTGTCTCTCTGTCTCTCTTTCTGTTAAATAAATAAATAAAGTATTTAAAATTTAAAAAAATAGAAAATCACCAAAAAAGGACAAAACAAAGCTCCTAGAGTTACTAAGAGATTATGGCAATGTTGTGGGATACGTTAATATATTGTAAATTTAAAACAGAGTACCATTTATATCAGTAACAAATTTAGGTAAGTACTTAAATATAAACTAACAAAATATGTAGAGGAAAACTACAAAACTCTGATGAAAGAAATCAAAGAAGACCTAAAGAAATGAAGAGATATTCCATGTTAATGCATTTGTCGAGTCAATATTATTATGCATCAGTTTTTCCCTAAATCATCTATAGATTTAACAGAATCTCAATGAAAATTCTCATGGACATCAACAAACTGATTATAAATTTTATGTTGAAAGGAAAAAGAGTCACACTTGGCAATGTGATACTGAAGAAGAAAAAATTGTTTTAAGACTTACTGTAAAATTACAACATCAGAATGACATGGTGCTAGCGAAAGAAAAGAAAATTATTGACTGGAACAAACTGAGAGACAGAAATAGAGCCACACACATATATCTAACTAATCTTTGATGAAGGAGAAAAAACAATTCAATGAATAAAAGTTTGCCTTTCAAAAAAATGGTGCTGGAACAACTGGAAGCCTAATTTATCAAAAAAAGAAAGAAAAGAAAAGAAAAAAAAAAGAAACCCTACATCTAGATACAGGCTTATACTCTTTGATAGAAAAAACAAACAAACAAACAAACAAACAAACAAACAAACAAAAAACCCCTTCAACTGGATCATAGAAATAAATGTAAAATACAAAACTATAGAAATTAAGAAGAGTATATCTAGGTGGCTTTAGATTCCACGATGACTCTTCAGATAAAATAACAAAGGCATGATCCATGAAAGAGAAAGTTGAAAAATTGGACTTCACTAAAATTAAAAATTTCTATTCTGTGGAGACACCATTAAGAGAATGAAAATACAAGCAACAGATGGGGAGAAATCTTTACAAAACATATATGTAGGAAAGTACTCGTACCCCAAATATACAAATAACTGTCAGAGTGCAACAATAAGGAAATAAATCAAATGAACAATGTATAAAAGATCTAAACAAACACCTCACCAAAGAAGACATACATCTAGATGGCAAATACACATATAAAAACGTATTCAACATCACGTCATTATGAAATTGCAAATTAAAACAATGAGATTTCACTACACATTTATTAGAGTGGCTAAAATCTAAAACAATGAAAATATGAATGCTGATGAGAATGTAGCAACGGGAATTTACATTCATTGGTGGTGGGAAAGCAAGTAAAACAGCCACTTTGGAAGACAGTTTGATGGTTTCTTACAAAGCTAATCATAGTCTTACCATATGGTTCAACAATAGAAACACTATATATTTACTCAATTAAGTTAAAAAATTATCTTCACATGAAAATGTGGACACAAATTTTTATATCAGTTTAATTCATAACTGCCAAAAATTGGAAGCAACTGAGATGTTCTTCAATCAGTGAATGAAGAAAACAGTGGTACACCCATTCAATGGAATATTACTCAGTAATATTAAAAAATGAGCTGAGCGATGAAAGGACACAAAGAAAACTTAAACTCATACTTTTAAGTGTAACAAGTCCTGTCTGAAAATGTTGCATACTATATGCTTCTAACAATATAACATTTTGGAATGGAAAAAATGTAAAGAGACAGTAAAAAGATCAATGGTTGCCAGAGCTCCAGGGATAGAAGAGATGAATAGGGGACAAACAGGAGATTTTAGGGTGGTAAAACTATTCTCTCTGATACTTTAATGGTGGAAACATTAAAGGCCATGTAATAAACCCTAATGTAAACTCTGCACTTAAGAATAATACATCGATATTGGGTTATTATTTGTAAAAACACTAATGCAAAACTTTAATAATATAGGGAACTTGATAATACTAATAAAGGGAACTTTGTGTGGTTGGGGTAGAGGAGGTATCTGGTCGTTTATTATCTTCTATGCAATTTTTCTATAAAACTAAAAATGTAAAAAATAAAGTCAATTAAAAAATAAACAACCTGATTTACAAAATACTAAAATGTTCAAAATATTTTTAAGTTTACTCATTCGTGTATTTTATAATTTTAGTGTTTATATATACCTTTAAAATAATTACAAGGAAATGTTAAGGTTTTCTCTTTCACTCTCTTTGGAAAACTCAGCAACCTTTACTTCTTACCCACATATTCCGTGCTAGAACATTGCTGTCCTCAATTACTTTTCCCTCTTCCACAAAATCACTAAAAGAAAATATTAAGCAGAAAAACAGCCATTTCTGAGGTTTTACAAATATATGAAAGCATACTTAAGGAAGATAAAACAAGAAGAGACTCAACTTCAAAGTGAAAGAACTACAGGACGAGAGTTGGGAACAAAATATACAAATAAAATACAAGTAAAAATGTTGGATACCATATCTTGTTCTTAATCCAATGGAATCTCCCAGGAAAGAATATTTGATGAATTTTAAAATATTAGGTGTTTACAACTTTTAAAGTATGGCAATTGTGATGAGCACTGGGTGTTGTATGCAAGTGATGAATCACTCAATTCTACTCCTGAAACCTGTACCACACTATATGTTAACTAATTAGTATTTAAATAAAAATTTGAAACAAAGAAATAAGCAAGAACAACGACTACAAAAGAAATCCATTTGGACTGTGACACTAGTTTTGTAACTTGACAGATGTCCTTATTCTTCTAACCTTCATTTTCACTTTAAAATAATAATTGATTTATAATTTTTATATTAAAAGATTTTTGAGTGTTTGTCTATGTTAGGCTATGAGCTAGAGCCTTAAAAAAACAGTCTCATTACTGAAAATAAATAAATAAAATAAAATAAAATAATAAAATAAAAAAGGCATGCAAATGTAAAACCTCTGTTTCTGAAGTGTCCTTAATACCATCCCACTGATGAAGCTTCCATCTGTCTGCCCAACTGTTTCCATCTACTGTTTCCTTCACTTGTACCATATTCTGCTGTTATCTCCTCTTTTTTTTAACTACCTTCAGAATCACGCTTCCCACTGGCTTTTTTTTTCCCTCTGCCTAAAATATTCTAAGGCCTGCTTTATTCTAAGTCCTTGGTATGTATCAGGGCCGGGGGGGGGGTGGGAATGGGGGGGAAGAATATAAAACTTTGATACTTTTTTGAGTATTTCCCATGTGGATGAGTTGGGGAAGTGAAATGAAAGAAAAGGGTCTGTAGCAGTCGTGTTGAACCATGCACAAAGGGAATGCCAAGGACCTCTGACTGAAAATGTCTATATGCAAGAGACATCGAAAATCATTCCCTGTGGGTGAAGACTCAAGGAATGAAAATTTAGACCAGGATGGTTGCCAGTGAAGGAAACTCCGGTGCTTTGAGCTGAAGTCCCTGAACAGGGACTGTGTTTGAGTAGTTGCCTTTTAAAACTCTCCTTAATGCTGAACTTTACACTTAGATGAAGATTTAGGTTTCAAAGCTCTAGTTGGACTTTTCTATAAAGATAAAACACTATCATCTAAAAATTAAATGTTTTACTCTCCATGAACCTTCATATCTTCCTCTTCTTGTCTCTCAATTCAAATACCACTCTCTAGTCTTTCTCACTAGAAAGCCAAGATTTATTTATGATTTCTTCATTTTGCCACTCTTACATCTAAATTATTTTTCAAACCAATAAACAGACTATATACTCCTTACTTAAAATGCACTTTTTAAAATTATTGGCAAGGGAACTCAGGGGCAGTGACTCTCACAAAAAATTATCCTGTTGTTTTCCTTAATACTTAGTTGCAACCTCTATTCATGCGGAGCCATGTAGTTTTTGCTTGCTATTGAATGCCCAGCACTAAACATAACGCCTGGCATATAGTTGGGATATAAAGATTTCTGGAATGAATTATCAAGCTAGTTAAACATTATTCAAGAGCAAGAAATAAGCTCCACTCCCAACACAAATCCTTATCATAAATCTAGGTTGTAGACATGGGAAACCCATTTTAAAAATTCATTGTTAAAAATTATTGTTACCAATGCCTGCAAATGGCATAGACATTTCCTACTGAAGATGGAGAGGTGCTATCAATAGTCTTCAGTGAAAAACTTTAAATAACATTTAGATACTGAAAGGTAGAACTGAGGTCTAGTTTGGGAAGAGGAATGGGCAGGAATGCTACCTGCCCCCTATAGAGTGATAATGAAATGGGGAGCTACAGGTTGGCCCACAGGGAGATGTCAGGAAGAAGTAGTGAATGAAGACTGAAAATAATTCTTTTGGAAGAAAGCCAAGGTGGGAGAGCCTATGAGAAAGTTCCCAATTGGAAGAATGAGGGTTCTAAGTTATATTCTATGCAGCAATAACATTGTAGTGCCCCAAATTCTATTATACAGGTCAGCCTTGTGTCAGCTGTATTTTTTGGTAAATGAGGGAGCTATCAAGCACCCAAAACCTAATTTTAAATTATATGAAAATCAATTACACATGCATATATTAACATTATATATAAATTATATTAAATTATGTCCTGTTGATTTATTTATAAAGCATGCTTTTATTAAAAATCAGAAAAAAGAACAAATATCTAGAAAAACTGAGTTACATATATATTAAATTAAACTATTAAAAATTTCATATAATTATGAAAATTAAAATTTATTAACATTTCTTAAAATTTCAGGCAAAAATATAATTTTATTTAGTGCTTTATATAAACTGTTCATATTAAGTTTTTATTACATTATATAAAAATATAGACAAAGTCCAACTGGATATCAGCAATTTAATTCTAGTTTTCAGACAAACCTTTTGACTATAGTAATATAGCTCAGTAAGTTACAAATGTCTCCTACGATTAGTTTATTATGAATTCTATTTACTAGAATTATGTAAACTTTTGATTAAATATTGTGAATTTCATGAATATATTTATTAAGAATTCAGGTGATGCCTTGTTAACATTATAATAATTTTACAGAAATCCCCAACAAATCATTTGCATTTTAAATATTGCAATATAAGTATTCTTTAGAAAACAATCATACATATGAAACTTATATAACAAATACTGTGCATATTATGATATAGAAAATGGTTTCTTTTCTTAACTACATAAAATTGAATCTACTAATCCCTTCATGATGTTTTAAAACCAATTATGGTATTATCTATCCCCCTCATTACCTGTACATAATGCTAGTTTTATAAATATGTACTCAAACACACAGAACAAATGCAAAGGAATATCAAGTAATAGGAAAAAGTAGAAGAAAAACAAAGAAACCCTAAAACTGGGGAAGTAATTAAAAGTTGTGGGAGTAAGAACAAAATTAAGCAGAGAAAAGAAAGTGAGGAATATATATAGTTTTACAATTGGCAGCTTACCCACCTCTGCATTGTGTATAATGATTAATCCTGATTGAGAACAAAGACTACTGGTTTGATATGCTTAGGTAGCTGAATTACTTAAAGGAAAATGAACTGACAACTGAAAAGAGACTGATAATTTTAATTTTAATAATTTTAATTTTAAATAATTTGAAGTCTAACTAAATTTTAATAGTGACAAGACTATTAAAAATATGCCTTTCTTTTTTGTTTTCATATTAAGTTGGTGTATTTTATTGTCATGAGCACTTTGTAGTGATGGTATTTACTGATTTCTCAAATTAATCTTATCAATGTTAGCCTAAATCCATTGCTAGTCTTGAATGTAGGCATGTATCTGGGCCACTGTAAAAAACTAACACATTTTCACATTTTTTTCTTCACATTGGAACATTCTGAAATTATAATGCAACTTGCAAATAAATGTCAAAAGAAACTCAGTAGCTACTAGGCAGGAGAGTACATTGCGATTTCTGTTGTCATTGTGTGTATGTGAAAAAACTTAACAGTTGTTAAATGATTCAACTCACCTAATTATAAACTTTATTGAATTATTTTTTACTGGAAGCAAAACAATTTGATTTAAGCCAGGATTCTTTTAACTCAAAATATCTTCAATTGTAT
Organism: Ailuropoda melanoleuca; assembly: GCF_002007445.2. Taxonomy (NCBI): domain Eukaryota; kingdom Metazoa; phylum Chordata; class Mammalia; order Carnivora; family Ursidae; genus Ailuropoda; species Ailuropoda melanoleuca. Next base: position 118,822,562 of record NC_048222.1, read on the forward strand.
TATAGTGAAATTCAGTATCGGAACCAAAATTTCTTGACACATTCTAGACAATGTAAATAAAGGCAGTTAGATAAATTCTAATTTAAAACAACTACAACAGACAAAATATCATGGAATTATTTAGGTTTGGGTTTTACTTGCAAGGGACAGAAATCCTTATTAAACCAGAATCATTACCTATCTTTCAAAGTTAAGCTTGGGAAAATTAGGGATGCAACTTAACCAGATACTTGAACACTTTAAAAGCTTCCATTTCCTTGTCTCCTTTCTGCTTCTCTGTGCAACTGATTCATTCTCTTCTCTCATTTCACACTGATTTATTTTACCCTTCAATTTATGTTGAGGGAAATGTATCTTTTTTTTTTTTAACCCTGAAGGAGCCAGGAGAGGGAAAGAAGAAAGAAAGAAAGAAAGAAAGAAAGAAAGAAAGAAAGAAAGAAAGAAAGAAGAAAGAAAGAGAAAGAAGAGGAAGGAGGGAAGAAGGAAGGAAGGAAGGAAGGAAGGAAGGAAGGAAGGAAGGAAGGGGAAAATGAAAGATATAGAAAGGAAGAATGAAGGTCATTAGACTGCAGTATAATGTAGTAGTTAAAAGTAATCCCGTAACTCTGGAGCAACACTGCCTGGTTTCAAATCCCATCTCTGCAATCCGCTATCAAATAACCTTGAGCATGTTACTTAATATCTCTCTGCTGTTACTTTTCCATCTTTAAAATAGGGGTAGTAATAATAATAATAACACCTAACTTGTAAGGCTTCTATGACTTTTGAATGAGTTAGTTCTTATATAAAGAGCCTTAGAACAACTTTTCATTTGTAACTTCTATGTAAGTTTTTTACTTGATTTTTTAATATTTACAGGCAATACGAACATCTACCAAAGAAGATGTAAGACTCAACCGAAGACAGTGTAACTGATCATAAATTGTGAAATACTACTAGGGAGAAGCTCGGAAAACTGACAGTAACTATACTAATTATGAAGTATAATAGAATAACATTCCCATTCATATGGACCAAAGTGCACTGCCTTACCACTGACCTATCCACCTATGTTCTTTCCCTCCCTAGTAAATGACAGTGCCAACTCTCTAGCTGCTCAGGCCAACGAGCTTGAAGTCGTCCTTGACTTCCTTCTTCCAAACTGTACTACATTCCATCAATGTAGTACATCAAATCACTATCGTCTTCACCGCTACCACTCTAATCCAGGACAGTATATTTATCACCAGTATTACTTCCATAGCCTCCTTACTAGTTTCTCACTTTTGACCTTCTTTATTTTATGCTCCAAAAGAAGTCAGCGGTTATTTTAAAAGAGATATCAGCTCAAAATATTCTTCATTTCCCATCTCCTTAAGATCAAAACTTTAAATTTCCAACAATTTCTTCCCTGACTTCATCTGTCTCTCCCTGCTGTGTAATCACTGCAGGCTCAGTAGAACCTTGCTATTCTTCCAACAAACCAAGCATTTTCCTGTTTCAGAGGCTTTATGCTTTCTGTTCCCTCTTTCTGAAATATTATCCCTCAGATACTGCTCAAATATCATTTAAGTTTCCCTCATCACCCCAGACAAAACTGCAACCCCAAGGACCTACCTGCATGTTTCCTATCTACTGTACCCAGCTATATTTTTCTCCATAGCAATTAAAACCATATGGCATATTACATGTTTCCTTGATTGTTTCTTTATAGTCTGTCTTTCCCATTAGAATGAGCTCTGTGAATTGATGGACTTTATTGTTTTTTTGTTTCTTACAGGTCTATCTCCAGTACCTAAAAGAGTGCCTGACATGAATCAGGCAATCAATAAATATTTGTTTAATTAATGAAGGAATGAATATATAAGTGAAATAAAAAATATTAAAAATCTGGGGGCACCTGGGTGGCTCAGTTGGTTAAATGTCTGCCATCAGCTCAGATCAGAATCCTGGGGTACTGGGATGGAGTGCCTTGTTGGGCTCCCTGCTCAGGGGGGAGTCTGCTTGTCCCTCTCCTTCTGCTCCTCCCCACCCCTGCTCATGCTCTTTCTCTCTCAAATAAATAAAAAAAAAATCTTTAAAAAAATATTAGAAGTCTGGCAATAAAAGAAAAACAAAATACATTAAGACTTTTTTGACTAAAACTGTATGACTTTCTTGATAAGATTTTTAGAAAAGCTATAAGTTTGGAGAAGCATATCACATTCATTATAAAGGAAATACTTCAAGTTTCTCTAAATTGATATATAAATTCAGTGTAAGGCCATCAAAATTTCAAAGAGACATTCATGAAAGCCAACATACTGATTATAAAATTCACATAGAAGTTTAATGTACAATAATAGAAATGGAAAAAAAGAAATAAGGGTGGGAAATTATCATACCAAATATCAAGACATATTGAAATATATAGCAATTTAAACAGTGTGATTTGGCAGAGAAAAAGACATATAGATCAAAATCCTGAAATAGGTTCATGGACATGTGGATATTTGGTTTTTTCCAGATGTGGCAATTCAAAAAAGGACACACAAAGGATAGACTTGTCCATAAAAAGCGACATGAAAATGAAATTTCAATCTTAAAACATACACTTAAAAAAATCCCAGATGGTTCAAAAACACCTAGCTAAAACAAGCTTTAGAATTATTAAAGAATTATAAAAGAGTATTTAAAAGAATTATTAAAGAATATTTAAAAAACAACTTCTAGTAGGGAAATATGTTTAAGGAAAGAAAAAGAACACAAGATAGATACAAGAATACAAGAAAGAAAAAGAATACATGAATTTCACTAAATCAAAATTAAAATTTTCTTCACAGTGTATGTCAAAATACGCTAAAAAAAGTTAAAAGCCAAAGGCAGACTAAAAGTGAGTATTTTCAGCTTTATAACAGACTAAGTTTCCCTATATAAAAACCACAACTATATTTAGCCCCAAGTATCAACATGAAGTATAAGGACAATCTTACACTTAATAGATCTTTTGGACTGAATGTTTCTGCACCCCTCCTTCCAAATTTGGTGAAATTTAGTGCCCACTATGATGGTTTTTGGAGGTGGGGTCTTTGGGAGGTAATTAGGTCATGAGTGTGGAGCCCTCAAAATGAGATTAGGACCCATATGAGAAGAGGCCAGATACCTAGCTTGCTCCTTTTCCACATGTGTGCTTACAAGGAAAAGTCAGCTGTGTACAAGAAAGCTCTCACTAGAACCAGACCATGCTGGCCCCCTGATCTCAGACTTAGAAGCTACAAGAAATAAATTTCTGTTGTTGCTAAGCCACCCAGTTTATGGTATTGTGTCATAGTAGCTTGGGCTATGGTCAGATGGTATAGACAGGCAGTTCACACAATAGAAAATCCAAATCCAAGTGCTCAAAAAATTTAGAAATAGACATGTGACAATTTGATCTATACCCGTACTGAGGAAATGTGTCACATTAGCAAGAAGAATGGGTAATATCAAGTGTTGGCAAAACTTTGTGGCAAGTTCTTGTTTAAAGCAGGTGGATGTGTAAATTGGAGTATCCACTTCCAGTGGGCAACTTGACAGTCTCTCTTGAAACCAAAAGTGTAACAGGACACCTGGGTGGCTTAGTCAGTTAAGCAGCTGCCTTCAGCTCAGGTCATGATCTCAGGGTCCTGGGATTGAGTCCTGCATGGGGCTCCTTGCTCAGCAGGGAGCCTGTTTCTCCCTCTGCCTGCTGATATCCTGCTGTGCTCTCTCTCTGACAAATAAATAAATAAGATCTTTTAAAACCCCCCAAAGTGTGGATCCCCATGACTTAGTTCACAAAAGGCCCCTCATCCTTATGTAACATCAGAAAACATAGCAATGAAAATGCTGTTTATAACAGCAAAACTCAGAAAACTACATAAATATTCACTGCACAGGAAACAAATAAAATATAGTAAAACTAAATAGTATTAAAGCAGAATAAACCAAGTCCATATGCATCAACTCAGAGATAGCAGAAACATGTCAAATTAAAAACAGATATATATGCAACTATATGGATGCTATGTTTGTTATATAGGCATGATTTCAGTTACCTTTAAAGGTCATTATGCAAAATAAAATGATGTATTTTGTGCAGATGTAACACTAAGGGAAAAAAAGAGCTTGTGAGTTTACAAACCAAATTATAATAATTACCTGTGGAAAGAACAATAACAGAAGAGCAAATTTAGTATACTTTATTATTACCTAATTTTTTTAAACTCATGAATTCATGTTTGACAAATTATATTTGTGTGCTTAAAATTAATTTTCAAATCAGTGATGTATGGTGGGTTAATAAAAAAAGATATATCTTAATGTTTAATGTAGTGCTCTTCTCCCCGCCCCCCCAGAGTGTTATTAAATTAATGGTGCAGTTTAGTTAGAGTCAATGACATTTAAAAATCAATGAAATACAAGATTTCACTTAGAAATTGTTACAGTGCGAAGTGGGAGGACTTTCAGCAGAGACCCCTAAAGAAAGACTGAAGTAACCATGTTATTTATGGATTAAGATTTCTAAATATCCTACCACTGGTGAATATATTAGTGTTACAGCTTATGGAAAATTTGGCTTTAAAATTAGCATGTAAATCTAATAAACTGTTCACATTAACTCCTGAAAAATTCCTTCTAAGAGCAATAGATTGAAAATAAGCATATATTCTTTCCATAAGTCCAGGGCTATATACTACTTTCCGGTGCTAAAACAGATGGCTTTTCTGTTCTTTTCTTTTTTCGCTCTGCTCTCCTGTCCTTTTCTTTTGTTCTTATCAGGCATAAGAGACTTATTAAAAAGAATAATCATTTAAGCACTGGAATCTCACTCATTCCATTTAGATGTTCGTATTCTGAGAGGGCTAGGAAATGAAGTGGATACAAGAAGCACCCCAGATTCCAATCTTATGAACAGGATTTCACTGAATGAAACAAAGTGATACAAATTATCATTTCTCATTTTATTTACTTTTTTCTTCGATGTATTGTTGATTTGATCCCAGATCCAGTAAAGATGTGTGTGCTGAGGCCAAATGCATTTATGGTGAGAAACTCTTCAGACTCCAGACGCTGAGAAACAACAGAGGAGAGAGAGCATGCTCGGAAGAGCAGCTTACCGCTTGTTTGGGAAGGCAATATACCTGAAACACCATGGAAACGCAATCACCAGCACACACACGAAATACTAATTGATACTTTTTCTACTCCTCAAACCCCTTGCTTGAGATGTAGTAAAGGCATAGCTTTCACAATTCCAAAGAAAACCCCCGGGATTCCCAGTCAAGAGTTTTTGTTTTTTTCTTAGCCATGCTGCCTAAACCCTGCGGTAGGAGGTGGGGAGTGGGGAGGATAAGTGAGAGAAACACGGACTCATTGGAATTTAGTTTCTTTCAGGTCAAGTAGGAGAAGCAGTATGTCTTCAGCACCCAAGAAATATGCAATTGACATTGTGGGATTTACATCCTAAGTTCATCTCCCCATGATTCCGATTTGCTTCGTGCAAAACTACCCCATTCCTCTCCAGAGGAAAACTCTAATCGACAGCACTTGGACCAGTGTTACTCAATGAAATTTTAACCCTATTGTCTGTTTTAATGGTTCTTCTGTTTTAATGGTTCTTATCTCCATTCACGTATCTAATGATATGCATTCCACAGTACCTCCATAAATTTTCTGTCTTCCATAAAGAACATGTCTAAGTATAGTAACCATATGATAGTTTTACAAACCCCTTACCAAACATCTTTTAAACATATTACAAAACCTAATACAATTCCCTTAACAAATCTGAGTCCTCTCTTCTGATTAAAGAAACCCAGACCTTTCCACTTGATATGTGTTTTTTCCTAATCCCCGTATACCTACAAAAAGAAGCACATTTCTATATTTTCCCATACCCTTCCTTTATCTAATTCTTGGAAAGATATATTTGCATTCCAAAAGGTTAAAGTAAGAACTTGGATATTTTTCATCCTGTTTCAAAGGAACAAGACCTCCCCCTTCTCTTTTCAGAAGAAGAGGAGGACAGCTATCTCTCTCTTGCCTATAAATGGAGAAAAAACGTTGTTTTATGTTCCTTGCCTATGATACAGATTTTATATGCATAGAACGTTTAACCTCTGTTTCATCATGCTGCTCCAGGGATAAGATAGGATATGGGGAAATGTGGTTATTATTATTTTTTTTATGTGTATAAGGATAACTGGTCTCTGATTCAGAACACCCCATGTACACATTTAGGTTAAAATTAATAAATACAAACATTAAAAACCTAGTGACCACCCAGTGAACAAGATCTCCACGGTTCCAAGTTCTATCAAGTGACCACAGGTCATCATTACCCATAACACTGCCCTTTCCCTTTCTCTCTCAGCCTGAGGATACTAGCAGCTTCCTGGCTCCAATCTCACTTCCTAGATAGCTATTCAACAAATTTTACCACCTGCATAGCCACTTACTATGTTAGATTATTCTGCTTTAAATATTCTTTTTCATGTCTGAATCTTCATGATATAACATATCTCCTTCTAATATTCTTTTTATTTCTGTGACTTTTATTTTAATCCCCTTGCTAGTTATTCCAAGGCCACAGGATAGTGTTGTTCTGGAAGTGTGCTATACAAGTCTAGTGGGTGCTATTTACATCATATTCCATATCCCCACCCAACATCTAAATGTCAAAGTATTCTAGGGATCAGGGGCGCCTGGGTGGCACAGTGGTTGAGCGTCTGCCTTCGGCTCAGGGCGTGATCCCGGCGTTGTGGGATCGAGCCCCACATCAGGCTCCTTCACTAGGAGCCTGCTTCTTCCTCTCCCACTCCCCCTGCTTGTGTTCCCTCTCTCTCTGGCTGTCTCTATCTCTGTCGAATGGATAAATAAAAAATCTTAAAAAAATTAAAAAAAAAAAAGTATTCTAGGGATCAAGGCCTGGGGATCACGTACCCTTGACATCTAACTCTAATGTCTTTAAATACTGTTTGTATCCCATCGAGACCCAGGTTATATCTCCAAAGCAAATAGCTCCAGATTTCTATGTTATTACTCTCCCTTGCTCATGCTACCCTAGTTAGCTACACTGGTTGATTTGTTGAAAATAGCTGGATATGCACCTGCCTCTGGGCCTTGGCACTTGCTGGGCCCTGGATGTTGTAGGTTCCTTCCCTATGATTTTGTATCATTGACCAGCATCTATGAAACGGTAGTGAGCTAAGTTATTGGCTTGCAAGTTGGGCAGTCGCAACCCCTCCATGGTTCTTAGATTTGGCACTGAGACAGGAATACTGACAGACATTGTTTTCTGGAATAGAAAGGATAAAGGTCCCCATGAGCCAGGTTATAGGATTTGAGAGCAGTCCCCAGGATCTGGTAGTGAGTACTTTCAATTAAATGGTAAGAAGTATGAGGAAACCCCACTATTCTACCTGTTACTGAGGGTTTATAGGCTGAGTGACAAAAGGTAGGATTTAAAAAATCTGCCCCAATGGTGCCTTGGTGTTGCTTACCCTCCTCCAGGTGGGAAGAAGAAAGGATATTATCATGACACTAGGGCAGCAAGCTTTGTGGTCTCAGACAAAATGCGATGTGACTATAGCTTCTGAGTCAAAAATTGCCTAGATTAAGTTTAAAAAATTGATGTTAATGAGAAGATGGGAATTTGAAGGGACTGAAAACAGAAGTGTGTTTGGTTGATCCATGAAAATGGCTACTGAAACCAAAAGTAAATGAAAATCCTCGTTTACTGGCATAAGCCACTGTCCCTCTCTGTATTACCTGATCCCCCTTATTTCTCTCCCCTGCCTTTAGGTATTTTAAGAATAAGAAAAGTGGCCATGGGATCAAAATGTTCTGTCCCCATGGGGAACCAAAGTCCACAAACACTCATGTGAGTACTTTGGGGCATACTGAGGAAGAAGGGGATCAAAATTGAGGGAGTCTGCAGGAAATAGGCATCCAAGTCACCGTTCTTCCTGTACCACAAGTGAGTGTGCCTGAATAAAGCAAAAGAGGTTTCAGCAAAACTCACAGCGGGGATGGCAAATTAATGTAACCTTGTGTGTGACTTTGTGCAGCCCTTAGAGGTTATTCCCTATAATACTGTTGTGACATCCATTTCTTATTTTTTTTCCCTCAAAGATTTTATTTATCTATCTGACAGAGATAGAGACAGCCAGCGAGAGAGGGAACACAAGCAGGGGGAGTGGGAGAGGAAGAAGCAGGCTCCCAGAGGAGGAGCCTGATGTGGGGCTCGATCCCATAACGCCCGGATCGCTCAACCGCTGTGCCACCCAGGCGCCCCATGATATCCGTTTCTAAAAGTGTAATTGGTGTTGATGTTTTACATTCCTGTATTACGAGTGCTCTTCGTTTTTTTTTAAGATTTATTTATTTGAGAGAGAGAGAGAGAGAGAAAGAGGAAGGGGGAAGGGCAGAGGGAGAGAATCTTTCAGCAGACTCCCTACTGAGCGCAGGGACTGACCCAGGGCAGGATCTCTCAACGCTGAGATCACGACCTGAGTGGAAATGAAGAGCCATGTACTTAACTGACTGCACCCTCAGGCATTCCTGTATCATGAGTGTTGTTAACCGTCATAGGATATTAGCCCATTTAGAAAGAGCCACATAAAGAAAAGTGCTTGTACCTTTGGGATCTTACAACCCTAAAAACACTTTTGAGTTAGAAGTCTCTGTGACTAATGATTTTGCCATTTGGAGCCTCTGTTTAAAGGAGTCACCCTTTATCCAATCGGTACACTTTGAAGCTTATTGCTTCCCCGTGGTTACCAGATACACTCCATTTTATAAAGCAACTATTAGTTTGTTAACATGCATTTGTCAAAACTAAACTTTTAAGTCAAGGAGACTAAGTAACACTTGAGGAGTTCGGTCCCTCGTTAAATATCTTTTTTTTTTTTTTCCAGGTCTGACCGTAGGCAATTACCAAGGCAGGCTTCATGGGGAAAAGCTACCCTCCCCTTACAGACTTTGTACACAGCCAATTTGCTACAGTCCCCTCCAGGACTCAGGCCCCTCTGGCTGTCATATTCTTCACATATTTACATTCCTGCATTGCTAGTTTTTTTGTTTGTTTGTTTTTTAATCTCAGGCCTTAGGCAGGGGTCTTCTTCAGTCACCTCTGTGGAGGCCTACCCATATGGGGAGATGGGAGAGACAGAAACTTGAGACTCCCTCAACAGTGAGATGACCCCCATGCCTGTGCTGATCTACCGAGACTCAACGGTAACCATTCCATGAGGAAAAATGGAACAGGGGGAGTCAACATCTTCTCTGGTTTTAGACTCTAGCTTATAGCACCCCACTAAGTGATTAAAAGCTTAACTTAAAAAAAAAAATTTGGCTCATTGTTACTTTGATTGCCACTCAGATATCTGACAGCTCAGCTGTCTCCCTGAGCTGAACTGAGCTCCTGACAACTCTTAGAGCTGATAATCCCACTTAGGGATTGCTCAGCTGGAATCAATAACTAATAACATGGGAAAAGTCCAACAAGCTTCAATTGTCAACAGAAATCAGAAATGATATATTTCAAGAACTCAACAGGCCTGGCCCAGCAGCATCTTAACTTTCCATGAAAAAATGGAAGCTCTACCATTAGGGGGAACTTTACTCTCTATCCCATGAAAAGTGGAGCTAAAGCAAAGCTCCTGGCTCAACAGGGACCTGGATTCACAGAGTTCTCTTAAATGCCTGGGGCATGGTTCGCTAATAGATGGGTAAGGGTGAAACCTGGTGTGTTCATGTGTGTTCCTATTGAGGTTCAAGCTCAGCACTAGTTATGTGGAATTGAAGCTGGATATGGCTGCACTGCTCAATTTGTGGAAATCAAGGCTATTCTCATAGCTGTGATAAATTCTTTTCTTGATGAAACTTGTTATATTTTTACTGATGCTTGAACTATTGCCAATAGCCTAGATGTTTGGTCTGCCACTTGAAATACTACAGAATGTCAGATTAAATGCATCTCTATTTAGGGCCACAAACTGTGGAAACAGATCACAGCTGCTGATTGAACCATCTGGATAACTCATGTAGTGTCTATGTTAAAGACCCATCCTCTGATTTAACCAACTGGAATCACACTGCCCTTTGAGCCTGTATTGCCCAGATTGCCACCCTTGCTCTTTTGATCTTCATGGCAAAACATCCGCTATCATAGACTAGGCACAAAGAAAAGGATTCTATGTTTCCGGAAGAGGGGCTATCACTGCATGTTGTATTTGTGACACTTAGCAAACTGATGTAGTTGCTCATGGTGAAGGACATCAAATAGTACAGATGCCTCTGCTTACTCCTGACAGAATGAAGTTAGGGCCTGTGCACCTGCTAGCACATCATCCTCCACCTGAGTTTGCATCTCAGGCCAAGTGAAAAGGTTATTATAGAAAATTAAGTGGAAAACTGTCTGGCTTTCTAAGATAAACTCTGATGATTTGTGAGATTCATAGAACTTATTGTGTTAAGGCCCCTTTGGGGCATGATTGAGAATAATACTGCAGGTTGGTCTCATCTTGACACTTGAAGCCCTGTTTAGAGTAGCATTAATTAAATGAGACAAATTGGATGGATTTGGTCTCAGCCTCTGTTACAGAGTGGCAGACAGAATGATGTGCTCATGGAAAATCTGGTCAGAAAACAAGATGAGATATAAACAAGAAGGTGATGTAGTTGAGAAACAATACTCCACACGTCTCTCATCATTCTGCACATTTCATGAGCAAGACACTAACTGTACTTTTATCCCTAGTTACTTTTTGAATATTTTTGTATAACATTTAGCTTTGGAAGCTAGAGACACGGTCTTCCTCCACAGCAAAGGGTAGATTTGCTTGATTGTCCAATGTAATAAAATAAAGTTTACCTCTGGGTAAAAGGATAAGTTTGCTTAAAGCCAATTACAAAAGATTGGAGTTTCCTGAGCTCAGAGTTCGTTATTTACAATGAACCCTTCTAAGCCTTGGCAGGTGCCAGCTGGCTTTTTTCTCTGAGTAGGAATCAGGCCCCTGGGAATTGGTGCATAACAATGTTGAAATTGTGATAACTGTAATGGCTGTATATAGTAAACTGTCCTTTGTCAAGATTCTTGTGTCTTCTACCAGAATCCATGAAACTGTGGCAAGCTAATGTGTTAGATTTCAGTAGAAAAAATTGTCACGTATTTCACATTTCACGTCCTATTCTTCCTTTTTTTTTTTTTTAAAGATTTTTTTTATTTATTCGACAGAGATAGACAGCCAGCGAGAGAGGGAACACAAGCAGGGGGAGTGGGAGAGGAAGAAGCAGGCTCATAGCAGAGGAGCCTGATGTGGGGCTCGATCCCGGAACACCGGGATCACGCCCTGAGCCGAAGGCAGACGCTTAACCGCTGTGCCACCCAGGCGCCCCACGTCCTATTCTTCCTATACCAGAAGGGGCGTACCATAGCTTTCAACATCACCTCTTTACCTTTTTTGTTGTTGTTGTTGTTGTTTTAATATCATCCTTTCACTGAGGCTGCAGTCACCTCATCTAAAATTATTCTCCCCCACATACCCACAGTTCCCAGGCCCCTTCCTTAATTTTCTTGTCTCAGCATCTGTAGCTAGCAATCATTCTGTATTCTACTTATTCACTTAGTTTATTATATCACAACCAAAGAGAATGTGTACTTCCTGAGGGACTTTGTCTGTTTTCTTCACAGATGAATTCCCAGTATCTAGAATTGTGGCTGGAACATAGGAGAAGCCCAATAATATTCTTTGAATGATTAATAAGGTGGCCTGGCAAGGGCTATTAAAAATTCTGAGGAGATGAGAAGAAAATGTCTGGAGGCAATGAGAGAGAAAGTGCATAAGATAAATACATGCCAAATGCCAAATTATAAAATTGTCTAAAAACCAGAGAAATATAGATTTCTCATCTTAAATTCTCTATTTTTGATAATGGTACTACCATTCACATTTTTATCACTCCAGATAATGTAGAATAAGCTAGTTGTTACTTTTCCACCTCACTTTGGTACAAAAAAAATCCATCGATCCTATCAATTTACCACATAAATATCTCTAGGATTATACATCACTTCCTAAGTTAGTGTAGACCCTTATTTTTCATCTTGATTAATGAAATAGTCTCCTAATTGATTGCCATGACAGAAAACCATGGCCTTAAATACAATTCTCAATACCCATCTGTTTATGTCATTTCTCTTCTTCTTCCATGAATTTAGCACAGAATTGTTATGACATTTATAGCTTTTCATGATTTGACCCATAGTTAATCCAGAGTCTCATATTTATAACTACTCTTCACTATGTCTTGCATTCACCAACATGCTTAACATATTTATTCAAACGTATTGATCATTCAAATCTCTTTGCAGCTTTCCTTATCCTGACAGTTTTCCGTTCTCCAGCTTCTTGGACTTGCTATCTCCTATTCATAGTTCAAAACTTGGCTTGAATATATTCTCCTGTGAAAAGTTGTGTTGAACATCTTCATTCATTCAGAAATATTTATGTTACCCAATGCTCCCAAGAGCAACCTGCTTAAGTTTTCCATAGAAATCACTAATTGAAATTGAAATTTTCTCTTGTTTGTTCATACCAGAGTGCTAGCATAGAAGATCCTTGAAGAGAAAGGACTATATTCTTTTTTAATTTTTTAAATGCATCTGTGTTTCCTGTACCAGTACCCAGCTCATAACAGTAACAGAATACAAATAAAGTCAAACTGACTGATGTAGGGTATTTTGTATCATACCACAATTAATTTTAACATCAAATATATTTATAAAGTCCACCTAAAGTGAATTTTGGTTTTGTTTTGCTGAGTTTTGTATAAAATATCAACATGACAATATCTCAGTATGCATTCAATATTGTGTAAAATATGCATTGGCTGAGCAGTCATTATAAATCTGTGGGCTAAATCATCAGAATAAATGAGATTTCTGCAGAAGACAAACTGTGCTCAGTGTGCTCATTACCTCTTCTCAGTCTTATTTTCTCATATAATTTATCACTATTGGAAATTATTCTATTAGTCTGCTTGCATGTGTATTTTCTCTGCTACCACAAGAATGAACAATTCATGACAACAAAGGTCTGTCTGGGTCACTGTTAGATCTTTTGTGCCTAGAACTAGGGCTGTCATCTAGAAGACATTAAAAAAATATTATTGTTATTTTCTCAGGTGCTTTATTATGCCCCAGAATAGTTTGAGTAGATTCATGTTATCAATAATTATAGAGAGGTCTGACGTTAATTATAAAGATTTATGAGAATTTAGCAGCTTATTTCTTATGTCTTTTAAGAAAGAACAGTGACTATCATATATATGTGTGTGTATATACATATATATCTCACATCTTTTATCCATTCATCTGTCAATGGACACTTGGGCTGCTTCTGCAATTTAGCTATTGCATATAATGCAGACATTAACATCCGGGGGCATGTATCCCTTTAAATTAATATTTTTGTATTGTTTGGGTAAATACCTGGTAGTGCAATTGTTGGATTATAACATAGTTCTGTTTTTAACTTTTTGGGAAACTTCCATACTGTTTTCCAGAGTGGCTGCGCCAGTTTGCATTCGTTCTAGTATTGCGAGAGAGTTCCCCTTTTTCATGTCGTCACCAACTCCTGATTCTTCTGTTGTTGATTTTAGCAATTCTGACTGGTGATATCTCATTGTAGTTTTGATTTGCATTTCCCTGATAATGAATGATGTTGAGACTCTTTTCATGTGTTTGTTGGCCATCTGTATTCTTCTTTGAAAAAATGTCTATTCTAGTCTTTTGCCCATTTTTTAATTGGATTATTTGTTCTTCGGGTGCTGGTTTTATAAGTTCTTTATATATTTTGCATACTAGCTCTCTATCAGATATGTCATTTGCAAATATCTTCTTCCATTCCATAGGTTGCCTTTTAGTTTTGTTAATTGTTTCCTTTGCTATGCAGAAGCTTTTATTTTGATGCAGTCACAATAATTTATTTTTGCTTTTGTTTTCCTTGCCTAAAGAGAAAGGAAGGAAGTTGTTACAGCCAATGTCAAAGATGCCTATGTTCTCCTCTAGGATTTTTATGGTTTTATGTCTCACATTTAGGTCTATAATCTACTTTGAATTGTTTTTGAGTTTGGTCTAAGAAGTGGTCCAGTTTCATTCTTTTGCATGTAGCTGCCTAGTTTTCTCAACATCATTTGTCGAAGAGACTCTTTTTCACATTGAATATTCTTCCCTGCTTTGTCAAAGATTAATTGATCATGTAGTTGTGGTTTCATTTCTGAGTTTTCTATTCTGTCCCATTGATCTATATGTCTATTTTTATGCCAGCACCAAACTGTTTTGATCACACAGCTTTATACTGGAAATCCTAGGTATGGCAATCAGACAACAAAAAATAAATAAAAGGCATCTAAATCAGCAAGGAAGAAGTCAGACTTTAACTATTTACAAATGACATGATACTCTATATAGAAAACCTGAGGGGCTCCTGGGTGGCACGGCGGTTGAGCGTCCGCCTTCAGCTCAGGGCATGATCCCGGCGTTGTGGGATCGAGCCCCATATCAGGCTCCTCCGCTGTGAGTGCTTCTTCCTCTCCCACTCCCCCTGCTTGTGTTCCCTCTCTCGCTGGCTGTCTCTATTTCTGTCGCATAAATAAATAAAAAAAAGAAAAGAAAGAAAACCTGAGAGGGGCGCCTGGGTGGTGCAGTCGTTAAGCGTCTGCTTCGGCTCAGGGCGTGATCCTGGCATTATGGGATTGAGCCCCACATCAGGCTCCTCCGCTGGGAGCCTGCTTCTTCCTCTCCCACTCCCGCTGCTTGTGTTCCCTCTCTCTCTGGCTGTCTCTATCTCTGTCAAATAAATAAATAAAATCTTTAAAAAAAAAAAAAAACCTGAGAGACTCCACCAAAAAACTGCTAGAAATAATACATGAATTCAGTAAAGTCAGAGGATGCAAAATCAATGCACAGAAATCTGTTTTGTTTCCAAACACCAATAGTGAAGGAGCAGAAAGACAAATGAAGGAATCAATCCCATTTACAATTGCACCCAAAACCATAAGATACCTAGGAATAAACTTAACCAAAGAGGTGAAAGAACTATATTCTGAAAACTATAAAACCCTGATGAAAGAAGATGAAGGTGACACAAAGAAATGGAAAAACATTCTATGTTCATAGATTGGAAGGACAAATATTGTTAAAATGTCTATACTACCCAAAACAATCTCCAGATTTAATGTAATCCCTATCAAAATACCAGCAGCAATTTTTACAGAGCTAGAACAAATGATCCTAAAATTTGTATGGAACCACAAAAGAGCCCTAATAGCCAAAGCAAACTTGAAAAAGAAAACCATAGCTGGAGGCATCACAACTTCAAACTTTAAGTTATATTACAAAGCTGTTGTGATCAAAAGAGTATGGAAATTACCCTTCATTAAGAAAAACGCCACATGTGAATGATTTTGTAAGATTTTGCCATCCAATGATTTCTGAATCTTTTATCAAATTTTCCTAGCACTTTGCAAAAGCATCATGGCAAGAGAGAGGATGGGTTCTAATAGCTTTGACCATTTAATGACTAGATAAGTAAATTCTATATTGTCCTTTGTTACATGAAATTGGATGAAACATCATGGAATCAAAAGGAGTCAAGAGACTTAATTTAAATTCTAGTCTTGCTCTGTGAATATCTGATGTTAAATTTGGCCCAAGTCACTTAAGCTCTTACAGGTTAGCATTCTTAAGAGATATCTGTTATATACTTGAATAAGAGTGTTGAACTACATACACATATAAAAATTTTAATAAAGTTTGATGTTCCCAATCATTTGTGTAGGTTGGTAAACAGCACATCTTGTACAGATAAAGTAAAGATTAAATGAAAAGTTTGTTATATGAGAAATGCTCAGAAAATAAGAGGGATGGCCAAAAGTCAGGTGGAGAAGCCAGGTGAGGAGAGCAATATTTAAAAAGTAATGTGTTATACCAACAAACTGCATATTGAGTCATAGCAAGGTAGGGCAAGCTGATTTCATTGATTTTGCTGTCTAGCAGGTATTTTTCTGATTGGAGCTCTGTCAGAGACTTCACTTTCATCATGAAAGCTACTAGTGTCTTTTAAGTTAAGCATTTGTTAAATTTTAACTCATTTAAAAATGAAACAGAAGAATGTTTTTTATTTTATTTCCCTTTTGTGCTTCAAAACTATATATGGGATTTGTACACCACTAAATGTACATTTTAGTGCCAAATTTTACTGGTATAATAACTTGCAGATAAGAAAATTATGTTAAGAAGAATTTAAGGAAGGATTTTTCTTCATTAAAATTGTAACTTGAATTCTCAGGAGGACAGAAAAAATTGCAATAGTTTCCTCTACTTGCTCAGTGCAGTGATATTATGAAAATGATACAAGAGTACAACATTTCCCAACTTCCATCTATTTAAAGTGAAAAATACCAACAACTCAGAACTTTGGTACCTGCTGTGATGATATCATGTAATTTGGTATTATAATTTTATGCAAATACTGGTAACTTGAGTAACATCAATAAAATTTATTATTATAATCTACACATAATACCTATAGAAGAAGGAAATCCAATATATTATAAGGAAACAAGTACAGATCATTTTGTGTTAAGAACAAATTATCTTCAAGATAATTTCCATAAAAATAAAATATATTTAAATGTATTATGTTATTACTTTGAGATTTTTTTTTTGCCACCAGTATTAATCATAGAAATCAACAGAAATAAAAAACAAACAAGAAACAAGGACAATTATATCAGTACTTAGAAATTAAGTTCTGATTAATTTTGAATGGATACATTTTTAAGAGTGACAGTAGAGCAAGCAGATTAAAATTCCCTCTTTAAATTAATTAAATAAATTTTACTGTGGGTAAATAAGTAGCAAAAAGGGTATAATGAGGGCAGCACTCTTGATTCTGGTTTAAATATAAATCCAGTCCTCAAATGCCTAAGTCTAATTTATGCTGGTGATGGATATAACCAAATGTCAATAACTGAAGGTCAAACTGCCTATGGAGATTGAAAAAATACATGAAGAGCCACAAATTTCTAATTCTCCTCATTGAAAAACAAAAAAACAAAATTTTCTGGGAAATATTTACCAATTTTTCTTTAAATTATTCTATAAATTTCTAGTCAACATGATTGTGTCTGGTTACCCAATGTGTGTTACTTTCTCTTTATGAGACTGGAATCTCTTGGTTCCAGAATCTTTAGATAAAACCATTTCTTTTTTTTTTTTTTAAGATTTTATTTATTTATTTGGCAGAGATAGAGACAGCCAGCGAGAGAGGGAACACAAGCAGGGGGAGTGGGAGAGGAAGAAGCAGGCTCATAGCGGAGGAGCCTGATGTGGGGCTCGATCCCAGAACGCCAGGATCACACCCTGAGCCGAAGGCAGATGCCCAGGCGCCCCTAGATAAAACCATTTCTTGTTCAATATATGGAATAAACACTTCTTCTACTAGCATTTCCCAATAGAAATATAATGTGAGCCACGTATGTAATTTAAAATTTTCTAGTAGCCATATTAAAAACAAAGAACAGGTTAAATTAATAATAGTTTGATTTAACCTAACAAATCCAAACTGTTTTTATTATTACTTATAATCAATATAATAATTATCAAAATCAGGTATGGGTTTTATACTTACATCTTAAACATACAACATTTACAACAATTCAAATGAAATATAATTCTACCAAAACAATAAAGTTGTGTTTAACAGAAAAAAATGTATATACAAAACTTCAGCTTTTATTTTTTTATTTTTTTAATTTTTTTAAAGATTTTATTTATTTATTTGACAGAGATAGAACACAGCCAGCGAGAGAGGGAACACAAGAGGGGGAGTGGGAGAGGAAGAAGCAGGCTCATAGCAGAGGAACCTGATGTGGGGCTTGACCCCATAACGCCGGGATCATACCCTGAGCTGAAGGCAGACGCTTAATAACTGTGCCACCCAAGCGCCCCTAAAACTTCAGCTTTCAAATTTAAATTAAATTCATTAAAATAAAAAATTCATTCCCTCAGTCCCATTAGTCACATTTTAAGGACTCAGTAGGCACATGTGACTAGTGGCTACCCTATTGAGTGTCTCAGCTCTATATAATAATACGGGAATAGAATTTGGAAGAACAAATAAAAACATACACCTAGGGAAATAATATATATCTACACATATTTACAGGGTTTTTTTTTTCAGATGAACATGAGTTAATTTTTATTCCGTTACTTCATGAAAAGTCAATGCGTAATCTCTAGAGAGTCATATTATAATCTGGATTACTTTACTCTCAATTTTTTTTAAATTTATTTTTGTTTCATATATTTAAATTAAATTTTTATAATAGAACACTACCATTTTTATACCTAACTTTATTAAACAAAAGTGATATTATGGTCTGTATCTTCTTAATAAAGCTTGACACCTAATTATGAAGAACAATAAGCAATAACTTCATTTAAATTAACAATTCAGTAATATTTAAAAATGTAATTATAATTTTTCATTGGATTGACTGCAAATATGATAATAAATTAACTATTTAAACTGTTTTTCAGATGTAAATGAAAATACTTAAACATTATACGGGTTTGGGAGGCTACAATAAGATTAAAGTTGTATATATACGTAAGAAATCTAGTAGAAGTATTGGGTAACTAATTAGAATTGCTTTTACAGAGAAATGTGTATTTTTTAATTACCTTGCAGATGAGACATTGCAATTTTAGTCGCTATCAGTTGCTGTGAGTGATGAAGTCCCATAGACTCTAGTCAGAATAGTCACCAACTGCTACATTGTAATTCTACCATAAATTACATTCTCAGAGTTTCTTGAAACTGCTCTATTTTCTCTCTGAGCTACATTCTTTCAGAGAGTGTAGTTCAGATACTACATCTGGCTTCTTGCCCTGGATGCTGACCAGTTTGCCTCTGTGACATTAACCTGGTGCCTGAGAGTCTGAGTGTCAAGAAGGTTGACTCATTTACAGTTTTCCATTATGTAGCTCTAACATTTTATGTTGCTTCCTAAATAATAGATGCAGTATAGCTGGCCTAGCCATGGTAAAAATGCAGCTATTCTCCTCAGTGGCTTTGTAACAATGTTCTTCACTGTGACAACCAAATATATGAATCTATGTTTTCTTTATACCGTTTTTTTTTTTAAACTATATGCATTAGAAGAAGGCCGAACTTCCACAATTAGAAAGAACTCCCTTCCCCCTCTTCATTCTCTCATGATTTGAGCAGGTAAGCAGAAAGTTATTCTACTTTGATATATTATCATATATGGCAATTTATATAAATTAAGTCCAGCATATAAGATTATTGCATACAAAACAGAAAGCTATAAAAAGATAAATTATTCTATAAATACAGATGATACTCTCTTCTTCTATAGTGTATTAGTAAAGAAATGGTTATACAACGTGACAGAGATTTTAACTAAATATTATATAAGAGATTTGGATCCATAAAATTGTGTATTTATGTGTGTTCATGTTGGTATTAAATACATTTTAATTAGTCAAAAGAAAAACCAAAATCAACAAAACAAAACAATAGCAAAACAGAAAATACAGTGTGGAAGCAAATAGTGCTTGAATTAATTATGAAAACAAGGCATGTAAGTGTTAAGAAAAGCCTGATGTGACAAAGGAATATATTTAATTGTGGTTGCCATGTTAGGAAGAACAGGTAAAGAATTCAAGGCATGTTATATTTTAAGGCTAACTTTAAAAAATGTCAATATGTATTCTCTTGTCCAATAAGGATGAATATGTGTATATATGAGAAATATGACAGTATGTTCCTTTAACAGAAATACAATAGTGCTGTGTTGATGATGATTTTTAAATTTCTATAAATAATGTGACATAGGTGGACAGAATGTTAAAGTATTTCTTTTTCAGTGATTCCACTAGGAGCTGACATATCTCTAAGTGTGCCCCCCTTTAGTCTTTACTTCCTGTCACCATTTGAAAATGTGCCTGAATACAAGAAGCTATTCTTTAATAAGACATTCAGCTATCAACACTTATTTTACTGTAATTCAAGTTCCTTTGTCTTTTAAGGAAATTGCTGTTGAATTATAGTCCTAGACCATCTCTAATAGTACAGTTACTAAAACTGATTTTTCATACATATTCATAGCTAAAACCATAAAGACCATAGCAGATTTCAAAATGATGCATCAATCAATGTCATATATATCTGCTTAGCAACTCAAAAAAGAGAAAGCGTAGCCTAATACTTTCTTTGTAAAACACTTACTGTGCATTTTTATACAAAACATCAAAAAACAATTTGTTTTATGCATATATATGTATATATAACTTGACATCACAAATATACATAAAGTTGCGAAATAAACAAAATGCTTAAAGAAAGAACTCTTTATGCAACTCACTGCCCTTCAAAGTTAGTACTCTTTAAGGCAAGTGATAGACTTCTGAAGGGAAAAACTAATACGACCTAACCTAGGGAATTATTGAATTTGATTTGGCCCAAAGTAGTAAGTGGTGTTCTGTATTTTCTCAGGGTCCTTCAGTAATAAATACATTTTTCTCACCTATCAATACAACCTGAACCTAATACAGGAAATTTTAGATTAAAGAGTCTTATGCTGAAACCCTATGGAAGAAAATGCATTATACAAAATTGCTTTCTTTTCCCAAGTAGAAAAAAAATAATAAAATGAAAATCCAACATAATAGCAATAATTAAGACATGTACAGCACTATGAAAGGAGGAGAGATAACAGGTATTTAACAACTAAACTTAAATTTTATCAACAAAACTAATAAAATATCAGTTGAAATAACCTGAACATCTCATTAAATGACACTCTGAAAGTCCATAATTTTGATTTTTGTATCATATTATATATTCAAGCATGGAAAAAAATCAAAAATCACTTTAATAACTTAAAACAATATTAATACAAAAATCATTTTAAACCTTTATGAGTTATTATCAGTAACTTTCCTCTTCTCTTACAAACTGTGTATATGTTTTCATTATGGTAGAAAGAAAAAGGGGATTAAGAATTCAAGAAACACCTCATTTTAGAGCAAGGTGAATAATTTCAAAAAGGTTTAATAATTCCTACTCATTGTAGCAAGGTATATGGGACTGTATGTAATGTGCATTGCTAGACATCTAAATTCCTTCAACTTCGCCCCATCCATATATTCTTAGTTTATTTACCTTCTTTTCCCTGATGGTTATATAGATTTCCTTCCTTGCTCAACTAAAGAGCTTTCCCAAGGCTAACTTTTATAGCTTGTGTTTTTAATCATATTATTTTTTTAGGTGCTCTGTTAGCCTTCAAAAACTTCAACTCTTCCATAGTTTAAACCAGAAATCAATTATCACTATCACCACCACCACTACCATTAATAGTAATTTTTCTTTTGTTATATTAGTCACCATGCAGTACATCCCCAGTTTTTGATGCAATGTTCCATGATTCATTATTTGCATATAACACATAGTGCACCATGCAATATGTGCCCCCCTTAATACCCATCACCGGCCTCCCAATCCCCCACCCCCTCTCCCCTCTGAAGCCCTCAGTTTGTTTCCCAGAGTCCACAGTCTCTCATGGTTCATTCCCCCTTCGTTTACCCCCACTTCATTCTTCCCTTCCTTCTCCTACCGATCTTCAAAATCTATACTCCCATTTTTCCTTGTTATCTAAAGGCAGTACTCTCGAAGGTAGCTCTTTATTTAAGATTTCCTTCTACCTGGAGTGACTTCCATCCTGCCATTCTTCAAGGCTCATTCTACATATAACTTTCTCTCTTATTTGGTCATACGTTCTTTCTTAAAAGATATTCAGACTAATCATAGTGACCTACAAATGCATGTCTAGCTCATTTTTATATTGCTGATATCCCAAATATATTCACAATGTCTACTATAGATCAATAAACATTGGAGTTGGCAAGGGTTTTAGCTCATATTCACTTTACAGATGAGAAAATTCAGAGTCTGAAAAAATGAAGTAAATTTCCCCAAATCTTACAGCTAATTAGGTTGAGTTAAAATTAGAACTCACATTTTTTGACATGTACAAGTTTTTTTTCATAACATCATTTTGTTTTCTTCCATATGTTAAATGACATATCTTAGATACAGCACATATTATACCATAATAAACATTTGTCATAATATCTTACAGACTTAAATGGTAGTCAAAAACATATAATAGAGGATTTTCCACAGAGGCAAATAGCCTTTCCATGACTTTGCAGACCCCTTACCTTAAACTTAGCTTTGAAACTCATCAATGAGATAGATGGTCAATCTTTTCTTCTTTGTTGTCAATTTATCTCTGAATTTCAAGCATAAGTAAGATTTCCTTCTATCAGAATGTATCACAGCTGAGTGTTCAATACCTCTGAAAATGTAAAGTAGTTTGATCAGTAAATGTTATCTCGTCATTTTGCCTATAATTATTTTCAATTGTTCACTCAAAATCGTTCTGAAAATTGTAATATGATTTTCCATGTTAAAGTGGCATTTGACTCACTCTTGGATAAAGATTCTCATGGGATAACTACAATACAAAGTTTTTCTCTCACATTATAGTTACAATTTTCCAAAGACGTTTGGACAGTTAGAATAAAGACCCAGACACTAGTAGATATGAAGTTTGCTAAAGATGTTAGGTAATATATGATGATTAAAAAGAGTAATTATAGTATTTATGAGGTAAAATCCTATCTTTTCAGCCGTATCAATGTTTATAGATCAAATCTGTTTAAAATGCAACCACCTATCTGCTATGATGTATAACTAAATTGTGTATATCTATACACAGATGAGTGTATGTATAATTCACATAAACATAAACATTAAATGCTGAGAAGTCCCATTAGATGTTTTTTTTTCCCCCTGGGAAATTTCAACTGAACAGACCATGAGACAAATATATTTCATACATCTGCCCTTTCCTCGTATACAACATGTAGTAAGTTTGGGTGAAATGAGTGCTGAAAGTAAAAACATCCAGAAGAATTAAACTCACACCTGAAGGAATCCCTGTGGAGTTGAGTAAAAGCTTATATTTGAAAGGAATGATTCATTTTAAGTAAGAGGCCATAGCATCTGAATGCAGAGCATATTTATAATGGTTTTCAGATTTGTGCCAATTTTGTTAATTTAATATTGCAGTTCTAATGTGCAATGGTTAATAATTGTAAGATGTTTATATTAACTTATAAGTGAATAAAATGTCATTTTGCTTTTTGAATTTATATTATAAGCCATCATTCTTCACAAAACATTCTAGTTTTATTGTGTTCCATTTACTTATTTCCACATTTGTAACTTGTCCAAACTGCTTATTAAATTCAGTGTTTCCCATTATGATGTCCATTCTAAACACTTCAAATTCTAACTGAGGATTTAAAATCAATCTCTCTCTTCTCTTTCTTCACCTCCTCTCTCTCTGTCTCTCTGTCTTTCTCCTTCTAAGGACAATACTATTAGTCTCTAGTTGTAAGTACTAAATATAGTTTTAGTACTAGGAATATTAAGGTCCTATTACGTAGTATTGCAAGAGGCTAGTATTGTTTCATGACTCCACACCTCTTTAAAAGGTGCTATTTTACGTGGGCAGAAGTGAGAAAAGAATGGCCCTTAAAAATTTCAAAGACATGAATTACTCGAATTACATGAATTTTTGACTCAACTGCAGAAACAAAAACAGAGGATATCCTAATTTCTACTGTTAAAAACTGTGCAGGGTCTGAGATTTTATCTTACTTACAAGTTAACAAGCTAGTTTGTTACTGTTCATGGACATTGGGAGAAGACAAAAGTTATAGGTCACAGCAAGGCAGTAGCTCAATAGCAGGAGCCTCTTAATAGTGTGTTCCAGTTCCCCTTGTCCCCCAAATTCCATGAAGGTGATACAAAGGGTCCATTAAGGGTGCTTGCAGATGAAAGAGGTTATTTTAAGAAGCTTGAGCTTGTTTTTACCGTAGGTAAAAGTAAGACTGCTCTTTGAGATGGAGTTGGAAGGTGGGGGCTTACCGCATCTATCAAGTTTACTTACAATAAACACAACCATAAGAATTGTTCTGAGTAAAAGTAGTCAGGTTCTTGCAACCTTGTTATGTCAGCAAAAATGTGAAAGAATGATCAAGGTCCGTGGCAGTTGCCTCTTTGAACCCTTCCTTCCTAATTTCTATTAGATTTTAATTAAGTATAAAATCTATAAATTCTTCTGATCATGAAATTCAAGATAAATTTGAGTCTTTTAACTTGCATGAAAGAGGTTAAGAAACTTAAAGGGATAGGGAACTAAAACTATTCCCCTGATGCTTCACCATTATTAAAGCATAATTTTTTTTCCTAAGTTAGTAGAGAAAAATACTACGGAAGGCTTGACAGGTTATTATCAGGATGAGCTTTGTTGGTGCTATTCAGAACTCAAAGAAAAGAAATGTTTCCAATATGCCTAGTACAATATCAACTCATAGTGCTGTAGGCCATGGTCAGAAGATGATTAAAGCTGTAGCTTGTTAAATAGTTTTTTAAATGGTTATAAAAGTCACAGGTATAAATAAGTATTTTTATGAGCTTGTCCTTTAGAAAGGTGAAGGAGTAAAGACATTTGTCTTTCTAATAGTCTATTATTGCAGTCTAATTCATTAGAAATGTATGTGTGTGCATATGTATTTTTTTCCTAAAGTAATACTATTTTTATTCTCTTACTGAAGAATTTAAGCAGCTTAACATTACCTTAAGGCAAAGCACTATTTTCTTATGCCATTTTCTACCAAGACACTAAAACAGAGAAAATTAACTTTGTTCAACACTTGTGTCTTTAAAAGGACAATGATTTCATCTAGTTAAAGCTGTCCTGGGCAACTTAGTTTATTTCAGGGAAGAAATTGCCTGCTCACTCATGATAAGACAATTTGTCACCTTGGAAATTAAATTACCCACCCCTGTTTACCTTGAGGAGTTGTGCTATATAATACATACTTGCTCTACCACTACCTTTAAAACAGAATGTGCCTAGTTCTACGAGAACATGTGTTGTATAATCAAAGACTGTAAGGGAAGCTTAAATAGAATACAAGTCTTGCTTCCTCATCTAAATTGAACCTAATGGATATATAGAAAATGTTTAATGAATTTCAAAAGAATTATCCAATTGACAATAGGATCTTCTACGAATTAATATTTGTGTCTCTAAGAGAAAAAATAGCTTATTCCCCAATATATTGACTGAACTCTGGTTTAAAGTACATAACATTTTCTAAATATTTATTTTTGGCTTTTTGTGACATTGAATAAGAAGTAGAGCCATAGGAGTTGTTTGTTTGTTTGTTTGTTTGTTTTGAATGAACCTACTGGAGATCTGGCTGTAAATATCTCCAAGTTAAAAAAAAATGCTTCTTATTTCTCTGTGAAGTTTTGAAAATGTTGGAAACCTTAATTATTTCCCATTTCCTTAAAATGTAGGGATTTAGATATGGAAATACTTATAATTGCCTGTATTTTTTTCTTTGATATTATTTTGGAAGGCATGATAAATATCTTTCATCGATCATATGGCTTTCGAAATCTGTTGCAGAAATAGATTTACAGAGAACAACTTTTAACTAAAAGTGATTTTTAATGGCCTAAATAAACAGGAAGTCTAGCAAATAAGCAAGAAGTTAGGAGTTTTTTCATCCTTTTTCTGTGAGTGGTAATATTTAAAAGAGTATGGATGAAAAATCTCTGTGATTGCCAGGTGATGAGAATCACAAAGTGACTGAAAGATGAAGAGTGAACTCTAAGTCCATTTTTGATATGATGGTGCTCTGGGCTGAATTGTGTCCTTCCAAAATTCTTATGTTAAAGTCTTAACTTCCAGTACCTAAGATTGTGACCTTATTTGGAAATAGTGTCATTGCAGATATAATTATTTAAGTTACAATGAAGTCATACTGGAGTAGGGTGGGCAGCTAATCCAATACAACGATGTCCTTCTTAAAAGGGGAAATCTGGACACGGTCGGGGACACTGGAAGAATGCTACGTGATGTGCCTAACAAGCTAAGAAATGTCAAAGATGGCCAACAAACCATAAGAAACGAGGAGAGAGGCGTGGACCTTCTCCCTCACAGCCCTCCGAGAACAATCCTACCAATGCTTTGATCTTGGGCTGTGAGCGTCCAGGACCCTGAGACAATCCGTGTCTCCTGACAGAGTCACCCGGTTTGTGGCACCTTGTTACAGCAGTCGTCTTCAACAGGTAAAAGTAGCGATTGCTTTCTCTTTGGGAAAAAACTTACAATGTCATATCTGTATGTCATTTTTTAGGTTATAGAGTTCTTCCAGTACATTGCTACACCTGATCCTCAGAGTGATTTTTTGAGGTGTTCAGGTTGGATATACTTAAACTTATTCCACACATAATGAAATTGTCACTCTGACAATTTAAGGGGACTGTCAATGTAACAGAATTAATCAAAAGTGCAGGAAGGACTTTAAACTAGAATGTTACCTCAAACTCTATGTTATTTCTTCATTCAGACAGGTAACATGTATTTTTTAGTGTAAGTGTCTTTTATGTTTTTTATTTGTTTGCCTGGAGCAGAGAGAAACTCTGTTGTATATCTAGTGTCCCCCCTCTAAGAAGATAACTGATAGGATAGAATGAGGCGACATGGATGTTTAAGCATCATGGCAACACTCTTTTTCTCTGTTTAGGTTAAAACCTGGTATTCTAATTAAAATTACAAAGGGAAAAAAAAAAAAGGAGGGAGAGGCAAACCAAGAATTGGACTCTTGGGGCGCCTGAGTGGCACAGCGGTTGAGCGTCTGCCTTCGGCTCAGGGCGTGATCCCGGCGTTCTGGGATCGAGCCCCACATGGCTCCTCTGCTATGAGCCTGCTTCTTCTTGTTACCAGTAGGGAGGGGGGGTGGGGGAATGGGTAAAATAGGTGATGGAGATTAAGGAGGGCACTTGTTCTGATGAGCACAGGGTGATATATGGAAGTCTTAAAGTACTATATTGTACACCTGCATTGTATGCTAACTCACTGGAATTAAAATAAAAACTTAAAAAATTAAAAATGAAAATGAAAAAAAAATTTAAAAAAATCCATTTCCAATATATCGCACATTCTGGGAAAGGAAAAATCAAATCATAAGAAGGTCTGAGTGATTTTTCCCCTCGGCTGTTATATTTCACTTCCTACTCAATGTAGTTGTAAACTGTTTAAACATGAATGCAGGTTTTGAAACATGAAACCCAGCTAAAAGAAATTGCTCTCTGCTGTCTAGAATATCAGGCTTCAGAGATATAAGACTGAGACAATGTTTTTGTTTGTGGCAAATTCCGAAAAGGAAAGATACCCCATGAAGATCAGTCTTGGTAGATGGTTGAACTTTCCTCATGTCCACTCTCTGATTATTGCACATTTTTTCCCCAAAATGACCACAGAATATCCTATATAAATATTTCTGTACATGATTTTAAATATTCTACACACAGAAATTTTAAGAATTCATCCTGGCAGTTTTTATGATTATGTTAAGGAAGGAGAAAAGAAGGGAAACTTTTAAGAAACAGGGAGTTGAGGGGCACCTGGGTGGCTCAGTCAGTTAGGCATCCTACTCTTGATTTCTGCTCAGGTCATGATCTCAAGGTCGTGAGATGGAATCCTACATGGGCTCTGCACTGGAAGTAGAGCCTGGTGAAGATTCTTTCTCTCCCTCTGCTCCCTCTCCCTCCCCCTTCTCTAAAAAACAAAAACACAAAAACAAAACAAAACAAAAAACAGGGAGTGTGGAGATGTTAAATAAGATACTTCTTACCTGGTAACTGGAAAATGCCCATTGGATTTAACAACATAGTGCTCACTGATAAGCAGAATAGTGTCCATGGCAAGGTCAGTATGAGAGAGAAGAAAGAGAAAAATAAATCTGCTTTGAAAGTTTGACTCTAAAGGAAAGAAAGTAATATAGTTCTGGTTGGAAGGAACCTTTGATTACTTTTACCGACATCTTTTCTTGAGTGAGTAAAGTAGTTTCCTTGTAAACTGAGTAAAACTATTCCTATCCTGTTTGAAAGTATATATTCTATGAACTAGATTGATATTTTGCATGTGGGCGAAAACAATAGGGGAGAACTGGGATGTAGAAGACAATTTGGTTAACCTTTTCCCTACCCTAATCTTGACTCCACAGTGAAATTTCTGAGAAAGGAAAACGAGCCTTTGAAAAGTTAAACGTTGGCTTCAAGGCCACACAATTAACTCAGCCTTTGTATATTATAGGATGTTACACTTTTCATGATTAACACTGCCAAACTTGCCTAAATGTTTGTATGTTTTTGCTGTGTTAAAATTTAATATGATAAATTTTCATTTACCACCATTTCTAAGATACTTTATCAACAATGATTTTCAAGGTCTTTTGGCAAAGTTAAGTAATAGATTCCTGGCTGGTGTTATTTTGAGAAAAAAAAATATATCTATAAGTCTTTGTAGGTTAATTTTTTTAAATGAAAACTATCTAGAAGACCATATTTATTTTCATTTCTTTTAATTTCAGAGGCTTTTGAGCCCATTTCCAGCACAAGGTTTCTGTGTGGTTGGTTGTTTTGCCCTGTTTCACCTTTTACTTTTTTCAGAAGAAGCATTTATTCTTCCAGATGAATAATTTTGTTGTTTGACTTTACTTTTTAACTTCAGAATTTCATATTCTCCAAAATATTATTTGTCAACATCCATATGTTTTTTTAAAAGCAAGTGTAGTAATCATCCTAAATGAAATTTAGTAGCCATATCTTATTCTGTCTGCTCTCTCTGGGAGACTTTTGGACTTGTTGTAGAACATATGACAAAAATAGTGTTATTCTTTCTAAAACGTCATTACAAAAAATTTTAAACAAAGAAATTTAATTTTTGCAATTAGAAATTTAATTATATATTTTTTCCTACATTGGAATGAAAAACCTGACTCCTGTTATTTATTTATTTGGCTTTTTTTTTTTTCTAACTTAGTTCATTAATTTGAAGTATACTTTACCAAGCTTCTTTGGAATATCAGTATCTTAAAGGCTTGAAGCTTGAAGGTAAACCTATGATTAACTGAAAAGTATGTTTTTTTCTTAGTTTACCAGTTAATGAAGTTTTTTTTAATCTGTCATGTAAATAATTATGAACAGTATTATATACTTTCAAAGATTTCATAGTACTTCTAAATTGCCTCAATTCATGAATATAAATATTAATGAAAAGTTCTACAGATTATCACACTTCTATAAGCTTTTGTGTCTGGTTATGTTTATTATCACACCCTATGATCAGTGTTTTTATGACTTTGAAGAATTCAGGCATGCTGTTTGTCTAAAAATTAATCACTTTCATGGAAGTCTTTAGCAAATACGAATATTCACCTCTGGAGAGCTTTAGTATTTACTGTGCTTGATTTCACTTGCAAGACAAATAATCTTAATTAAAAAAATACTAAAATACTATAAATTTATGTGCTACTTTTTATTTTTTTATTTTTTAATGATTTTATCCTTTTTTTCTTTTAACAGAGAGAGAGTGAGAGCACAAGCAGGAGGAGCGACAGACAGAGGGCGAGGGAGAAGCAGGCTCCCCTCTGAGCAAGGAACCCCATGCGGGGCTAGATCCCAGGACCCTGGCCATGACCTGAACCGAAGGCAGTCAGTTAACCCAGTGAGCCACCCAGGCGCCCCTATGTGCTACTGTTTAAAAATAAAAACCTGTTTTTTAGCTTGTCTGTTTTAAGATGTGTTCTAAAAACACACTTTATTTGAGATGATTGATTACAGAAATTTAGTACACATATATGTATGAAATTTAACATATTATCTTTCATGTTTTTCATATCTGAACATGATTTATTGTTTCAAAGCAGCTGACGTATCTAGCTGTATGTGTTCAAGCTAAGATTCCTTTTGCTGATAGAGTTATATCAAGTCTTACTAAAGTTTCATGCTAATGTTATTCCAATAGGATTTTAATGTTACTCCAATAGGATTTAAAAAAAAAATCCTACTAAATCTCCCCAAAGAAGAACTTCTCCTGGAAAAAATAAACATCAAAAAGCTACTGCTGTTAAAGTAAAAGTGACATAAGATTACAATTACATTCTATTACCGTGGTCTACTCTTTTATCTCTATAAGTTAAATGTACTGAGCACATTTTTAAAAAAAGATAATAAGAAAAGAATTTAGCTTTACCCCTCTAAATTTAAAAGTACCAAACAAACAAAAAGTCCATTATTTTATGGAATTTAAAGTAAGACTGAAAGCCCAAATTTTTCAGATATTTTCCAAAACTTTCCACAATCTTTCTGTTCATTTTAATAGCCATATTTTCTTCTATATAATAGCAAACTCTCAGAAAAACATGATATATCCTATGTGGTTTTGTAGATTTCACTTTTCAGTGCCAAATCATTAATTCTTAATTATCTAAAGGGTCATTTTTTGCCTATAATTTATAAAAATATTTCCAACTTTTAAAATTTGAAGTTTCTATATTAAAATGTTTTAATACTATTGAGACTACCAAAATTTTAAAAAAAATTAAAACCATAGACTTAAACCTCATTCAATATTTCATTACCAGAAAATAATTAATAAATGCTATTTAAATGTATTGCATCACTATTTTAGACAACTCCTTGTGCATATCCCTGTGTAATGAAACATTTCTTGAACTAGTTTCAGTAAATCCCATCTGACTTACACATTTCTTATAAAAATACTATTTTATTATTTTAAAATATGTTACTACAGGGGTGCCTGGGTGGCTCAGTCATTAAGCATCTGCCTTCGGTTCAGGTCTTGATCCCAGGGTCCTGGGATCAAGCCCCGCATCTGGTTCCCTGCTCAGCGGGGAACGTGCTTCTCACTCTCCCACTCCCCCTGCTTGTGTTCCCTCTCTAGCTGTCTCTCTCTCTCTGTCAAATAAATAAATAAAATCTTAAAAACAAAAATGGTACTACAAAAGAGCCTTAGGAAAAACAAAATAATACAAATAATTTGTTATTACTTCAACATTTTTTATAAGAAAGCACATACTTCAAAATTAATTGATGATATTTGAAAAATATTTATTTTCTAATTGTTTTAGGCAGATACCTGGGGAATATTTTTAAAGCACTAATTTATTTTATTTATTTATTTTTAAAGATTTTGTTTATTTGTCAGAGAGAGAGAGACAGAGAGAGAGCACAAGCAGGGTAGAGGCAGGCAGAGGGAGAAGCAAGCTCCCCACTGACATGGAGCCCAATGTGGGTCTCGATCCCAGGACCCTGGGATCATGACCTGAGCCAAAGGCAGCTGCTTAACTGACTGAGCCACCCAAGTGTCCCAAGTATTAATTTACTTTATTTTTATTTTTTTTTTAAAGATTTTATTTATTTATTTGACAGAGATAGAGACAGCCAGTGAGAAAGGGAACACAAGCAAGGGGAGTGGGTGAGGAAGAAGCAGGCTCATAGCAGAGGAGCCTGATGTGGGGCTCGATCCCATAACGCCAGGATCACGCCCTGAGCCGAAAGCAGACGCTTAACCGCTGTGCCACCCAGGCGCCCCTAATTTACTTTAAAAATTATCTCTTTAACTGTAGGGAAAAGGTGCCCTTAAATCTTCACTCTGTCCATAATTCCACATTTCTTTACAGTGGTGCTATAAATTAATAATGGAGTTAAATTAGCAGAATAGGGGCGCCTGGGTGGCACAGCGGTTGAGTGTCTGCCTTCGGCTCAGGGCATGTTCCCGGCATTATGGGCTCCTCTGCTATGAGCCTGCTCTTCCTCTCCCACTCCCCCTGCTTGTGTTCCCTCTCTCGCTGGCTGTCTCCCTCTCTCTGTCAAATAAATAAATAAAATCTTTAAAAATAAATAAATCAATAAATAAATTAGCAGAATAAAAACGTAATTCATACTATAATATATTTTATTGCCCTCAATTATTCCAATATTGTTATTCCAAAACTTTGACATATTGGAAATATATGATTTCTATAATTATTTGGGAACCACTTTTTAAAAAAATATAGAATTAGAATATATTATTTCTAAATGTATAAAAATATAAGCTTATACTTTTATATATTTTATGATTTTCAAAATTTTTTTAATTGCAATAGTTCTTCAAATTTAAGAATTTGACAAGTTTCTTATGTGAATAAATCCCTTAGTATATTATGATTAATC
Organism: Ailuropoda melanoleuca; assembly: GCF_002007445.2. Classification (NCBI taxonomy): domain Eukaryota; kingdom Metazoa; phylum Chordata; class Mammalia; order Carnivora; family Ursidae; genus Ailuropoda; species Ailuropoda melanoleuca. The sequence goes on from NC_048222.1 coordinate 118,854,808, forward strand.
TTTTAATTATTTCTGTTGGCTTTATATGATTGCTCAAGAGGATAGAGAAGAAAATGAGGTAGTCTCTAAGAGCTAATAATTTACATGATATAATAGTGTGTAATTTTTATTAATCATGTCTAATGTTTAATGATTAATAATGTTTACTCTTTATTAAGTGTTTCCCATTGCCAAGAACTGTCTTATTTTATATAAATTGTCTCACTTAATCCTCATAACAATTTTATGAGATAGGTATTATTATGGTCATGATTTTACAGATGAGGACACTGAAAGAAACAGTGTAAAAATCACTTATCAAAATTCACACCATTAAATTAGAACCAGGATTTGAACCCTTACATAATGATCTCATGGCCTAGTCTTTCAACTACAAATATGAATCCAAATATAAGAAAGGCCTCAAGCTGAGCACAAGTACCAAAATATTTCAGTGGAGTAACTAGTAAACACATGGCAGATTTTTCTTTCTATAGATTGTTTCATGTAGCTGTTCCTTGAGAAGGATTTGAGAGAAAGGCTAATATAGACAGAAGTAATAAGTTAAAACACACACATTAACACATGAAGGGCGTATTATCACTCATTGCTTTTCATAGCTAGAACATATAGTCTGAAAATAGAAGTAGGGATCAAGACCATTAAATGTTTGTAGTCAAATTGTGTTCCTCTTAAGCGGACAGAAAAGGGAATGAAATTAATTATAAACAAAATGAGAAACCATTGAAGACTTTAAAGTTTGTATAAAGAAATGAGTAATGTTTGAGCCATCTTAATTCTATATATATTATATTGCATAAGAAAAAAGAAAGTTAAAAAGGCACAAACTTGAGATATTAAACAAGCATCTCAGTGATGGGATCTACTTGGACCCACCAAAGTGGTATAAAGATTATATTAAGATGAAAACATCTAAACAAACAGCAGTCACACACAGACATATACACAAATCCTTTTGCTAACCTAAACAAATCTCTTAAAAATACAGCTATCTTAAATTCTTTCTCCAGGAGATTTACAACTAGAAAGAAGATGGGCCACTGGTACCTCCATGAGAAATTACATATATAAAACTTTCCATACCTTCCACTTGTTCCCCACCCCATCGTTACTCATTAGTTTTCTGCTATGTAATTTCCATTAAAGTCTTAACCCCCCTTCTTATTAAGATGGTATATAAACCATTTTCTCTAGCTGTCCAGGGAGCCACTTCTTGGTGTACTCGAACATACATAAACTTTGTTTTATCTTCTGTTAGTAGGTCTTTGTAATTTTGATGGTTAATTCACAGTCCCCCAGTCACTGAACTAAGTTGGTAGATGGAAAAGTTTTTAATTCTTGCCAACATCAAATTGATGGAAATGAAATAGTAAACATAAGTTTCTTCATCCATTCTTACAAGTAAAATGCATTGATTCTCATTTTACACAAAAAAAGCATATTTTGTAGAAACAAGAAAAGAAAGTTTCTTCTCCTAAAAAATGTTCCTTGTCAATTAAGTAAGTTAATTGATTGATTCATTTGTTGATTAATTAACTTTGGAAACTGTGTTTCCAAAACAAATGATTTTTTTTTTCTCCATGCTTGTAATCTACAGGGATAAATAGAAAACCAACCCAAATAGCTCACTGAATTTAGGAAATTTTATATTCAGCTTTCCGCATTTTTCCCCACTTCACATCTAGCTTCTTGAAAATTACCTCCACTAGTGAGGTTTCATACCTCACCTTCCCAACACTCCTCCACCCACTGAGGCCTGCCCTCTACTCCAGCTAAGGTGTTCAAATTGCCGTTGCCAAGGTTAACAAAAAATTAGCTCTTGCTTTCAAGTCAAATTAATCTTTTAGGTCCATTTCTTGGCCTTTTCTATTTTTAATTTTCAATGGGGTAAATATGGTATCTAAGTGATTCTAATAAAAAAGAAAATAAAATGGAAACAATTTACATCCACTTCTCTTTCCATATTTTTACAACTATTTTGACCTTTAAGGTTTAAATATTTTCCAAGAGTTTTACAACTTCCCTTTGACTTGATATATGGATGTTTTCATTTTATTCTCAACACAATGTTTTTGCACATCTGTGTTCAGTTTTTCCTTGAATAACTCGCTTCTCTTTGCTTCTGAGAAAACACACGTTCTTCTTTAATTTTTTCAAGCTTCTCTTGATCTGCTCAGTCACTTGTCCAGATTGAACTCCTACTCTTCTATTTTATTTATGCTATGTTATTTCATTTCACTTCTTTTCATTTGATTTTTAGCATTTGATAAGGATACTTCTTTTTTTCTTACCTCTTCACAGACTAACTTTACATAAGCTACTTTTCCTTCAAGGCTCAACTTCAATATATATGCTGAGGATTCATGAGTGCTATTCCCAATCCAGAAATGTCTTCATAATTTTAGACACATAACTGACTGCCAGTAGCATTTACAGATATACCTTGTTTTATTATGCTTTCCTTTATTGTGCTTTGCAAGTAATGCTTTTTTACGTTGAAGATTTGTGGTAACTCTATTCAAGCAAGTCTACTGGCACCATTTTTCCAACATTAACTCATTTCAAGTCTTTGGGTCACATTTTGGTAATTCTTGCAATAATTCAAGGTTTTTCATTGCTATTATATTTGAATTACTGCAATCTCATGGTAAAACTGTTATAGATGAGGAGTTGCTTCTTATGAATAAGCAAAGAAAGTGGTTTCTTGAGGTAAGATCTGCTCCTGGTGAAGATGCTGCGAAGATTGTTGAAATGATAACAAAGGATTTAGATTATTACATACACTTAGTTGATCAAGCAGCTGCAGGGTTTGAGAGGACTGACTCCAATTTTGAAAGACGTTCAGCTGGGTAAAATGCTAGCAGACAGCATCACATGCTACAGAAAAACGGTTCATGAAAGGAGGGATCAATCACTGAGGCAAACTTCACTGTTGTCTTATTTTAAGAAATTGCTGCAGACACTCCAATCTTGAGCAACCACCACCCTGATCAGTCAGCAGCCATCAACATCAAGACAAGACCTTCCACCAGAAAAAGCTAAGCTTTTTTGAAAGGTCAGTCAATGGCTCACAATTTTTTAACAATAAAATATATTAATAAAAGTATGCACACTTTTTATAGACCTACTGCTATTGCACACTTCATAGATTATGGTATTGTGTAAACAGAACTTTTATACGAACTGGGAAACAGAAAAATGCATTTGACTCTCTTTACTGTGATATTCACTTTATTGTGGTGGTTTGGAACTCAATATCTCTGAGGTATGCCTGCACAGGAAATTGCCAATCCTGACCTATTTATCAGTATTTGTATCTTCAACCACTTTTCCACATAACCACGACCACTACCGTAATACAGACACCTAACTAATTACTCCAACATATTCTCCACAAAATGTTAACTAGAATACTGTATTATTATTATGCAAGTTGAATAATGCCACTCCCCTATATAGAGTGATTGGCACTGGACACAGAATAAAGTCTAACTGTTCACATTGGCACTCAGAGCCTGGAAGATGTGACCATTCTTTTCCTTTAGTGTTGCAAGTCTCAGAAACAGTACCGCACAGTGGTTTGAGGGGTACTCTCTGTGGACAGACTGCCCATGATGACTTGCTGCTTCACTTATTTCCTAGTATGCATGGTGAGAATAACAATAGCACCTACTCCATAGACTTGTGAAAATAATGCCAGATTCAGAGAACACACTCAATAAATAGTGGATGCTATTATCTGTCAGTTATTAAATTATTTTTTATCCTCTTTCTTATATGATCTTTCTATTTTTATTCAAAAATAACTCTGAGATATCCAGTGTGCCAGGCCTTGGGATGAGAAACCATGATACCACACTATGCGATTGAAAACTCTGTCCCCAGTGAACACCCAGTCTAGCCTGGAAAAGAAGAGACTTTTAACAATATATAATTACACAAAGGTTTGTCTAACTACAGAACAGCTTATTTAATTACAGCTAGGGTAAGCTTGCTGAAGAAAAATATTCAACAGAACCAGTTACAAGGGAATCTAGAAATGTGACATTTCACCTGAGATCTAAAGCACAAGCAAGATAACTCTTGCTTTAGGGGATAGAGCTTTAGGGACTAGAGCTTTAGGGGACAGAGAATTTATAAGAGGGAAAAATATTTAGATTTCCCTTTTTGATTCCAAATTCTCCTTGCTTGAATTTGCCTAGTCCTTTTTTTTTAAATAAACATATTCGTTATTTCTCAAACCCTAGGTGGTGTTTGTTGTTATTAGTGCATTATTCTCAACTATATTCACATTTCCTTGCACCTCAGCCTTGACCTCATCCCTCTTTTATTATCTTTTCTCATAAAGTATACTTTATTTTCCTTGATCATCAGGAAAAAATAATTTAAATTACCTCCATTCCATCTCCAGACCTTCCAGATAGTATTTTACTCTAATCATTGAGAGAATCATACTCTTGTTCTTGAATAAGTTGGTATCACACTTTTGTTTTTGATGGCATTGTAATCTAAAACTTCCTGGATATTGTTCTGTATATATATATATATATATATATATATATATATATATATATATATACAGATTTCATTGTTGATTATTCAATTATGGAAATGCAGACTGAATAAAAGCATTTAAATTATACTCCTCCACTTACTAGCTGTGTTTTTTGGACAAATTCTTTACCTCTTTGTGCCTCAATTTTATCATATGCAAAAATGTACTAATAATCATATTTCTCTGTGCTTTCTATTTGCTTGAGGGTGAAATGAGATTATATATCAGCTGACGTATAAGTGCTTACTAACATTATTGTTTTCATCAGCTCCTGTTCTTCTGATCTAAAATAACAAATTTCAACCTGTATGAATCCTAAAGCCTGTATTAGCCTTTAGTTTATATACATATATTGTAACAAGATAGAATTCTCTGTCAACTTTGCCAATGTTTACCTCTGGTAGGAAGGCTTTTTGTTAAGCCTAATAAAATTCTATGAGAAGTACTCATGTTTTACACAAATAACAATTTTTTACTTTATAGAAGCTCCATTTGAGGAAGCCAAACTCTCCTCATGCAGAGCCCGCTAAGGGCTTCCTCAGATAGAGGTAAGTCGGGGTCCCCAGAGTTATGACCAAATAACTTCTATTTTATCACTTAGTGATTATTACAGCCCAGTAATTTAAGAAGTAGACATATTATAGATAAGAGAAAGCTGAAGCTAAGAATGATTAAGAAATGTATGGAAAATTATACAGGTGAATGAGCAGGTCTCTCTGATTATTAAATTCAAGAGTATATGATAAGGGAGCTTATTAGAGGGAAACCTATGAGTTAAAATGTTTATTTGCTTATCTAATTAATATCTATATAGAATAGTCTTGTTAACAGATGACTGCCATGGGCATTACACTCAAAGTTATTAGCATTTTTAAAGGATTGATTATTTATTATTTATATGTCTTTTGCATTAATTAATAATAGTTTTTTGAAATAATTATCAAAAATTGAATACCAAAATTCATCAACTTAAAAACAATTAACCAGAATTTTTTTTTATAACAGTGTGGGGTGTTATATATTAGAGAGAATCATCCAAAAACATCAATGTTGTGAGTGATTGTAAGCTGTAAGAAAATAATAAAATGCTAATATTGCAATTGCATTTGGAAAGTTATTTAAAATGTCACAGTTAAGTGCAACAATAAATTTTATATTGTTATTAAGTTAGAGCATTTTATAGTAAACAATTATAAATTTGCTTATCTAAGATTTTGGGTTTTTTCATGATCTTTGTGCTGTTTCAAAAGGCTACATTTTCTTGTACCTCCATGTAGATGCCACTAATTTGTTTATTCAAGTATAATTAACATACAGTGTTAATGTTATTTTCAGGTATATAATATAATGATTCAATGATTCTGTACATTTTTCAGTGCTCAACAAGGTAAGTGTACTCTTTTTTTTTTAAGATTTTATTTATTTATTCAACAGAGATAGAGACAGCCAGCGAGAGAGGGAACACAAGCAGGGGGAGTGGGAGAGGAAGAAGCAGGCTCACAGCAGAAGAGCCTGATGTGGGGCTCGATCCCATAACGCCGGGATCACGCCCTGAGCCGAAGGCAGACGCTTAACTGCTGTGCCACCCAGGCGCCCCAAGGTAAGTGTACTCTTAATCCATTTTTATCCATTTTACCCATCCTCCTCCTCATCTGCTCTGGCAACCACCAGTTTGTTCTCAGAATTTAAGAGTCTCGTTTTTTTTTTTTTTTTCATTTTCTTTTTTGTTTGTTCATTTGTTTTGTTTCTTAAATTCCACATATGAGTGAAATTATGTGGCAGTAGACTTTCTCTGACTCACTTATTTTATTTACCCTATAGATTCATCCATGTTGTTGCAAATGGCAAGATTTCATTCTTTTTTATGGCTGAACAATATTCCATCTCCTTTACCCATTCACCTATCAGTGGACACTTGGGTTGCTTCCATATCTTGGCTATTGTAAATAATGGTGCAATAAACATAGGGGTGCACATATCTTTTTGAATTAATGTTTTCATATTCTTTGGATAAATACCCAGTGGTGGAATTACTGGATCATATGGTAATTCCATTTTTAATTTTGTGCAGAACCTCCATACTGTTTTCCACAGTGGCTGCACCAATTTGCGTTCCCACCAACAGCGCACAAGGGTTACCTTTTCCACATTCTTGCCAATACTTGTTATTTCTTGTCTTTTTGATTACAACCGTTCTGACAGGTATAAGGTGATATTTCCTTGTGGTTTTATTTTGCATTTCCCCAACGATTAGTGGTGTTGAGCACCATTTTATGTGTCTGCTGCCCATCTGTATGTCTTTGGAAAAATGTCTATTCAAGTCCTCTGCCTGTTTTATTAATTGGATTATTCATTTCTTTTTGGAGTTGAGCTGTATAAGTTATTTATATATTATAGATACTATCAATTTTTTAAAGTATTTTTCTGTTATATACATTTCCAGAGGGACTCTCTACTTAGGGATATTCAAAATAACAATCTTTTTTCCTTTATATGTATTTATTTTTCTAATCATACACACTTTTGTAAATAGCTAATTTATTTGATTTTTCATAGTTCTATGCCCTGTCCACTTGGATGCTGGCTATATTTCTACATCAGATCTATTGTTGGAGAACAGTTTGATCTGCACAAAAACATTTAATCCTCGGTATTTAACAAGAACCCATATTACTTGCGTGACCTTGGGCAAGTTATGTAATCTCTCCTTAAGGTTTCCCAACTGTAAGCCAGTTATAACAATGGCATCTAACTCATAAATTTGTTGTGAGGAATAAATGTATTAATTTAATCAAAAGCAGGGCAGTACCTGGTATCTGATAAGCACTTTCTGGGTGAATGTAAGCTGTTAGAGTGTCTCTGCCTTGCAGAAGTGAGTTTTCTTATTCTCTGACAATTGAAGCTGTTAAAAATGATCACCCAAAAAGCATAATCAGACCTATCAACACAGAGTACAAACTGATGGTTACCAGAAGGAAGAGGGGTAAGATGGATGAAGGGGAGTGGGAGAAATAGGCTGCCAGTTTTTAAATGGGTAAGTCATGGGAATAAAAGGTACAGCAAAGGGAATACAGTCATTGGTATTATAATAGCATTGTATGGTGACAGATGGTGCTACACTTGTGGGGAGTGTAGCATAATATAAAATTGTTGAATCACTGTTGTACACCTGAAACTAATGTAATATTGCATGTCAATTACACTCAAAAAGACAAGTAAATAAAAATTATAAAATAAACACCACCACCCCAAACATGCTGCTAACCACCTCTATCATTTTACTTTGAGACACTATTTCCAAGAACGTTAAGCATCTGTTATGGGTTACTCCTTCTTTTTACCCTTTACAGTTCAGAATTTCAAAATAAAGGAAGGTGCATTCCTTTTCAGTTGGCATTAGACCTTGATACATTAATCTGTGATTGCAAACCCACAAAGAAAAATGTTCTTTTTAATTCCCCATCAAAAGGTCAGTTTCCTGCTGTTTTAGTGAATGCTCAACTCTTTCTCCCTTCTAGTAAATGAAAATTCTGTATAAATTCTAGCAAACCTTTTAGCCTAGGCTGGGTCATATTTGTACCTTTATTTCTGTGTAGTGAGGCAGAAGTTTAAAAAATATATATCGAAAAAAGGACTTTAAGGCAAAAGCCTAATTGACTTCATTGTTTCATGGTAAAATAGTATTACTTATGCTTTTAAACTTCTGATGATGTAAGGAGTTGTAGCAAAGTCATTCCAACCTTATCATATAATTTTTGACAGGGTCATGTTTAAAATACTTTATTTTGAGTAGAGTTCAACTACATTTTTTTTTTTTGTTTTCACATCATTAGAAATTAAACATCTATAAAGAGTATTCTCATTCAGCAGCCTTCTATTTCTGGAAAGTAGGTTATTTCATTTCTTAGGATCCCAAGATGAGAGTTCACTGTCATGCCATCTGGCAAGATAATAAGATAACATCTAAAATCAATACTTTAATATGATCCTGGCTAAAAACTAGCCTCAATGAGAATTAATGGCATATGGCTGAAGCTTAAGAAAAAAAAAAGGGCTAATGTTACTTTTAAAAAACGCACATTCAAAGAAAAGAACTCAGTTGTTTTTTTTTTAAGGAGAAAAAGTATAGAGATATTATAATTTTTTAACAATTCAGAAAAATTGCTAACTGCCTATGATTAAAATATTTTTATAAAAATGTCAAATATCTTGTATTTTATTTGCAAACCTCTAGTCTTTTAAATCAAAGAATAAAACTATATTTTAATTAATAAAATTAAAGACAAAATGAGATAAGCATGTACAAATCTATACTTGGGGTAAACAAAAAAAAATAGCTTCAAAATGAAATTATAAAAAACAGAAAATAACAAAAACTACAGAAATTATCAACAACACAAATCATTTATTTGTACTTCTGATCCATTTATGCATATATTTTAAATTGAAATGAGAAAATGAGGAGTGTGTTTCATTGAATTCCACACGTGCTGATCTTAATCTCCAAACATTGTATGTGTTTCTTAGGGATGGGGTGTAGGTGGAACCAATATTTTGCTTAATTTTATTGAAGTTGAGAATAAAATGTATGATTTCAACCCTTTGACATTTTCTGTTTGTTTTATGATCTTAAATGTTGTCAGTATTCTAAAATGCTCTCTTTGTAAATTAGAGTGTCTTCTTAAGCTATTCACTTTGTGTTTTATGCTTGCACTTTAGATGGAGCTTGTTATTTCTGTTACTGTTTGTATCCTTAGTGATTTTTTTAAAAGATTTTATTTATTTATTTGACAGAGAGAGAGACAGCCAGCAAGAGAGGGAACACAAGCAGGGGGAGTGGGAGAGGAAGAGGCAGGCTCCTAGCAGAGGAGCCTGATGTGGGGCTTGATCCCAGGACCCCGGGATCACGCCCTGAGCCAAAGTCAGATGCTTAAGGACTGCGCCACCCAGGGGCTCCCTTAGTGATTTTTTTTTTAAAAGAGTAATTTAGGTTCACAACAAAATTTAACAGAAGGTACAGAGATTTCCCTTTTACCTCCTACTCCCACATATGCATAGCCTCCCTCATTATCAATATCCCCCACCAGAATAATACATTTGTTAAAATTGCTAACCTACATTGACACATCATAGTTTATATTAGGGTTCAGTCTTGGTGTTTAACATTCTATGTATTTGGACAAATTTATAATGTGATGTGTCCACCTTTAAAATATCATACAGAGTAGTTTCACTGCCCTGAAAGTCTTCTGTGTTATGTATATTCATCCCTCTTTCACCTCAACCTCAGACTACTACAGATGTTTTTATTGTGTCTGTGATTTTATCTTTTCCAGTGTCACAGAATTGGAATCACATGGTATTATGTAGTCTTTTTCAAAATGGTTTATTTCACTTAGTAATATACATTTAAGATTCCTCTTCTTTTCATGACTTGATAGCTCATTTCTTTATAGTACTGAACAGCATTCCATTTTGTGGACATGCTACACTTTATCCATTCACCAACTAAAGGTAATCTTGGTTATTTCCAAGTTTTGGCAATTATGAATAAAGCTGCTATAAACATCCAGGTAGAGGTTTTTATGTGGAAATAAGCTTTCAGTTTCTTTAGGTAACTGCCAAGGAACATGTTTGCTGATCGTATGCTAAGCAAATGCTTATTTTTCTAAGAAACGACCAAACTGTCTTCCAAAGTGGCTGTACCATTCTGCATTCCCACCAGCAATGAATGAGAGTTCCTGTTGCTCCACACCCTCTCCAGCGTTTGGTGTTTGTCAGTGTTCCAGATTTTGGTCAATCTAATAGGTATATAGCGTTATCTTGTTTTCATTTGCACTTCCCTGATGACATATGATGTTGGGCATTTCATATGCCTATTTATCAACTCCGTATGTTTAGTGAGGAATCTGTTAAGATCTTTGACCCATTTTTAAATCTGGTTGTTTGTTTCCTAATTGTTGAGTTTTAATACTACTTAGTAAACTTTAGATAACAATCCTTTATCAGACGCATCTTTTGCAAATACTTTCTCCCAGTCTATGGCTTGTCTTTTTGTTCCTTGGTGTATAATTATTTTTAAACATTGTTTGGTTTGATTTGTTAATATTTTGTTGAGGAGTTTTGCATTTATGCTAATGAGAGGTATTATCTAGTTTTGATATTAGGATAGTTCTCATTTCATAGAATGACTTAGGAAGTATTCCTTATCCTACTATCTTTTGAAAAAGATTACTTAGAGAATTGGTATAATTTCCTTAATTTCCTCGAGTGTTTGGAAGAATTCACCAGTGAACCCACCTGGGAATGGTATTTTCTGTTTGGAAGGCCATTAATTACTGACTTAATTTTTCAATAGATACAAACTTATTCAACTTAATCTATTTCTTCTTGTGTGACTTTTGATAGATTGTGCCTTTCAAGGACTTGGTCCATTTTAACTAAATTAACAAATTTGTGGACATAGAGTTCATAGTTAATGACTTATTTTAATCTGCTTGAACAATAACATGAAGAGTATATCTATTTATTTAATAAGATTTGAGACTTTGTCTAAGTCTTGTATTTCTAATATATGCTTTCTATATCTTAATCTATATTATTATTAGGCCGTGAAAGTTTAGAATTATCTTAAGTTTATGTTGCATTGCTCTTTTTGTTTTGTGTTAATTCTCTTTATTTGTAGTTATTATGTCATAGTATAGTTTATTTTGTTTCATGTTAATGCCTCAGTATGCTATGGTTGATATTTGCATAGTATATTTTTTCTATAATTTTACTTTCACACTTTCAGTATCATCTAGTTTTAAAAGTGTTTCTTAATAGGGGGTGCCTGGGTGGCTCAGGTGTTAAGTGTCTGCCTTCAGCTCAGGGAATGATCCCAGTGTTCTAGGATTGAGGCCAGCATCAGGCTCCTCTGCTGGGAGCCTGTTTCTTCCTCTCTCACTCCCCCTGCTTGTGTTCCCTCTCTCACTGGCTGTCTCTCTCTCTCTCTGTCAAATAAATAAAATAAAATAAAAGTGTTTCTTAATAGTAGTAACTTTTTTATTTGTTCGTTTTGATTTTCTCCTTTTAAAAATGTTTGAATTATAACATTCCTTGTATATTTATTACATTGACATAAATTTTGACTTAAGCATACAATGCTATTCTGCCTTTCCTATTTGCCCCACTTATCTGATGTTATCTTAACTTTTTATCCTCTTGTATTTCTTTTTTTTTTTTTAAGATTTTTTATTTATTATTTATTTATTCGAAAGAGACAGAGACAGCCAGCGAGCGAGAGAGAGGGAGCACAAGCAGGGGGAGTGGGAGAGGAAGAAGCAGGCTCATAGTGAAGGAGCCTGATGGGGGCTCGATCCCAGATCGCCGGGATCACGCCCTGAGCCGAAGGCAGACGCTTAATCTCTGTGCCACCCAAGTGCCCCCCTCTTGTATTTCTTTATCAATTTTTGGTTCTGGAAATTTCAGCATGTATACTTATACTTTCACTTATGGTTAATACATGTGTTCTTTGAGCACAAAGATCTCAGAGTATTTCAACACAAACCAAGATCTCTTTGAAATAATATGCTATTGTTTTTGAATACTTAAATTCCAACTTATTTTACTACATCCTGTGAAACATTCTTTTTTATTGTTTTATAAAATCAGTTATTGAGAGACTTAGCTGTACACTTGTAACTTTCTTGGGCCTTGTTATGAACGGAATGTTTGTGCCATTCCCCTAATTCATATTTTGAAAACCTAACCCTCGATATGATGGTATTAGGAGTTGAGGGTCTTTGGGAGGTGATTAGGTGATTAGGAAATAAATTATAAGAGAGGAAGGGGACATTCAATATACAAAAGAATCTAAGTACTTTCCTAAAGGTAAGCAGGATTTTGTACCTGATCATTGGGAGTCAAAGTTAAGAGTCATATATTGGTGGGCATGTTGGCTCAGAGCATAAAAACACATCAAGAGTGCTGATGTCAATTACCCAAAGGCAATGGGAGTTTAGGCTGTTGAGCTAGTCTCATAAAGAAAAATTCAGGTTCTTTGGAGGATGACTACCATCTTCTTTATATAAGTCTGATGCTGGAAGCTTTTCCAGGAGACCCAAGATGTTGTATGAAATCTAAGAGTAAAGACTTAATGTTTGTGTCCCCCAAAAGTCATGTTAAAATCCTAACCCCCACTGTGAGAATATTAGGAGGTGGGGCCTTTGAGAAGTGATTAAATCATAGGGTGGAGCCCTCAAGAATGGGATTATTGTCCTTATAAAAGAGACCTTCTTGTCTCTTCCTCCATGTGAGGGCACAGGAAGAAGACAGACATCTATAAACCAGGAAGCATGCTCTCACCAGATCCCAAATCTACCAGTAACTTGATCTAGAGCTTTCCAGTCTCCAGAACTGTAAGAAATAAACATTTGCTGTTTAAGCTACCAAGTCTATGATAGTTTGTTATAGTAGCCTGAACAGTTTAAGACAGGTCTTTATTTCTTTCTGCATATCAGACTTTTCAGCCAGTATCATATTCCTTTTGTGAGATTCTGCCGGTGGCAAACAATTGTTTCTTTTATGAAACTGTATTTTTCTTGCTAAAGATTTCTAGGTTTACATCTTTATCTCTCAGTGCATTAAAAGACACCACTCTACCGTCTTCTGGCTTCAATAGTTGCTGAGTAAATAACTATTGGTCTGGTGGTAGCTCCTTTAAAGGCAATTCACTTTTTCTAATTATTTCTCCTTGACTGTTTTTTGGTTTCGTTTGTCTGATGGTCTGGATTTTTGCTATATTGTGTCTAGGCCTAGATTTTTTTTTTTTTTTCTGATCCTGCCTGGACTTTGATGAAATTCTGGAATTTGTGGATTGATGTCTTTCTTAAGCTTTGGGTTATGTTCAGTCAATATATCTTCATATATTGTCACTGTTACATTCTCTCATTTTCCTTCTGAATATCAAATTAAATATATGTCGAATGGTTTTCTGTTCATTTTCTTGAACAACTTGTTTAAATTATTTGGGTCTGGGACAAAGGTTTGCTTTTCAAAAGGAAGTTTGTGTGGAGGAACCAGTATTATTAAACACAGTATAGTAAATCCTTTACTAGATAGTGATAATGTAAATTAACGGTACTAACTCTTGTGAGATATGCACAGTAATTCTTCTCAGAAGAGGCCTTCCTTTCTCTTCCATAAAGTATTCCCAAATGTTTTCTGCTTCGTGATGGGAGGCTCCCCATTACACTTAGGTACATACTGGCTCATAAAGCCACATAATTTGATATTTAAGTCCATTTGAGAACCAAGAATGACTCTTATTTCAAAATATTTTAAAGTATGAATGTTGGTAGTCCCTAAGTGAATATGGGGCTATAATGAAAATACATTTGTATTATATTATTAAATTTAAATCAAGTATAATACAGAAGAAACTCTTTTACCAAATATTTTTTTTCAATTAACTTAAAACAAAAAGGATAAATTGTCTCTTTATTTCAAAAACCTATTTTTTGTTTCCACACATTACATTAATGATAATGGAATGTAAACTGATGTGAAGATGATATTTTATGCTTAGAGCCCTCAGTTTAGTGACATGATTATATTGTCATGTTGAAAAAATCATGTTGGCTGTAGTGTGATATTTATTAAAATGATACAGTAATAAAGATAGTAGTTGAATACCTCTGGCTGACTAGTTACGGTAAACAAGACTTAAGACTGTGACAGAGTCATTTGAGTCTTGGCAAATCCCTGATTGCTGGGCCCCACTCCCAGAACTTTGATATAGTAGGTCTGAGATGGGCCCCTCAAAGTTGCATTTTTTATAAGTTCCCAACCACTGCTAGTCATTGTGGTAGAATATATTAATGTGCGGGAAATAAATCTCAACCTAACCTAACTGAGGAATGTTGAATATGACTAATCATATATACAGTGAGGTATGTACTGTAGGGGTAACCATAGGAGGTACTGATAAAGAGTTATATAAAACAGGATATCAAAGTAAGCTTAATGTATCTATTGATGCAAATTGAGTAACTTCTGACTGCTTGCTAAAGTTTGATAGTAGCTTTGGTTGCAGATAAATAGTACTGAAAATCCATTATGAATTTGTAGTCATGTAGGGACTACCTACATACATGCACAATGATTTCTTTTATCAATAATAAACTTAGCTAATTCTTTAGTTATGAATTGGCACATTCCCTTGGGTATTGATTTTTTGTTTCCTAGAAAACTCCATAAATTTTACATCAGGGAAAATATTTTCTCAACTCCTCTCTTGCTATGTTCTGTATCTCTCCTGCCATTTTCTGTTTTGTTTTTTTTTTTCTCTGTATCTCCTGTTCTTTTTTGCCTCAATACCATAGAACACTCTTCCATAGGTTTTAGTTAGTTCTTTGAGATGGAGAATCAATGCCCCAGTGTGTTGGCTTTATAGGAGTGAGGCAAGAAAAAGCATAATACCTTTTGCTAACCTTTCTCCAGAGAGAATATAAATCTATCCCTTAATTCTCCAAAGCACAAATTACATAGTTATCATGGCTTTATTGAGCACTTGGTATTAAAAGGCAGAAAGAACACTCTGAAGAGAAAACCCAGCATTTAACCTGTAAGATGAATATACAAACCCTCAGATCTTAGGGGCACAATCTCCTGCAGAAATTCTTTACTTCTAGTTCCCAGTCCAATTCTAGGCTAATCCTCTACTTCAGTTTTTGCCTTCTCACTCTTGCCAGAAAACTATCTCCAGTCTTCCTCCCAAAGGTACCTTGGTCTGAACTTTCCATTTTGATGTATGTGAAACTTCTTTGACAGATAAATATCTTCATGATCTCATGGGACTAGAGGAAAGAAAGGCAAAAGTTAAAGATGACTATGGCATACCAGAGATATATTTACTGTGAATGTAATGAAGTTTAAGCCTTGGGTCCCTTCTTTCATGGGCATGTTCCAAGTTTGAGGAGGAATCCTAGTAATGTGTCCATAAGTTTGTGGAACATTTGCAAAAAAAATTAAGATATTTTAACAATAACATATTAAATCTACCATCACTTTCCACTTTCTATTTATTTTTTCCTCTATCAAATTTCCTCTTGTGTATAATGGTATTGGAATGATGGTAGGCCCTTTTTATGGTGGGGAACACAGGTTGGAGGAAAATTAATAAGATATGTATTTAGTTTGGATATAGCCTAATGCTAATTATAGATATATTTATTACTGACTGTCCTCATGTAGAAAAGACTTCTAGGAATATTCTATTTCCCACTATGCTAAGTCACCTAGCATCGTGTCATGTTGTGCATAGGAGGTGTGAACTTGTGAAAGAAAAACAGGTTTGAGATGAGCAGAGTCAGAAGGTAGTCAGTGGAAAAGTCTTCCAATCAAAAGAAAAATATGAAGATCTATATGAATAACTCAAAGTGAAATTTTCACCTGACAGAAATATGCTTGATATTGCAATGAATGATTCTAAAATTCAACATATTTTCTATTAGAATCATGTGAAATTGAGCTTTTTTAAAGAATTCCTGTGCTTTTAGGGAACAAACACATAGCAGTACTGTAGAAATAAACACAGACAACTTAAATGAGAACAAGCATGGGCTGTTTGTTCAGAGATTGCTGTCGCAAGGGAGTCAGCCACTGGAAAGCAAGATGAAGTCACTCACGTCAAGTAGTAATTGATGTCAAGCAGGGATGCAAGCAACCAAGAAGCGAAGACCAGATATCTCTGAAATCAGCACCAGCTGATGACATACTCACAACTGATTACCGCCAGCAACAAAGCCTCCCTTTAGAAAGGGAAGATCTTTGGAACAAACTGTCTTGACGCTGACTTTCACATCTGACCACATTTTAAAAAGGCAGCTGCCACCAAAGGCTTTGCCCAGTTGACCTCTGAACAGAACAGAGATCCTCCACCCTTGAACATAATAAGCAGTAAATGCCGAGAGCTGACCCTGACCGGACTGAGGCCTTATCTCAACTATGTGCTCATAGATTGACTTCACGTTTGGTTCATTAACTTCCTACCCCCTATTCTATCTTATCTGTGTAGTGGAAGATTTTTTGTGCTTTGCTTTGTGTGATGTGTAAGATACCAAATTTAAACACATAGTTAAATGTCACTAGTTTAGGGAAGACTTCAGGTATGACCTGATTGAAGTCTGTTGGCATGGAGAAACCAAATAGAAGCAGGGCATCCTATGTGATTAGTTAAGAATGCATAGTTGGCTTTCGCCAGTTGGTCCTAAGTTGGAAAAGGAAGCAAAAATTAGAGGAGATATCAGTTATAAATCAAAACCCAATTGTTTGGGACCAAATAATACAAAGGTTATTGGTTAGCTTCTTTGACTGGTTGCTAGAGAAGTAGTCTGACCTCCTATTCTGATTATTATAGATAGTAGGTTGACTTCCTGTGTTCATTACTGCAGATAATGGGTAAGAGTTACATATAAATTTTATAGATATAGTCTGAAATTGTCCTTTTCTATATTTAATCTCTCAGTACTATAGAGAATGCTTATGTCTGAGTCCAACATCCCTTGTTTTGGGCATCCAAAATTATTTGACTACTTCTGTCTCTGATGCATCTTGCCCTGATGACATATGACACTTTGGAATGGTGTTTATAGTATGCATCAACTTATTTAACCTTGGAATTTATGGTAATTACCTTCTCATTACAAGCAAATACTATCTTTTATATCTAACTTTTACATTCCTAATTTTACATATTTCCTAAGGATCCTAACCCCCAGATATGAAAGCCTCAGATGCAAATTTTGGAGCATATTTCTGCTCAAAGATTCTGACTTATGCAGTTGGGCTATTAGTGCTATTTATCTTTATGTAAATGACTGAAAAAGAAAGGTACTGAGGATATGAATACTATTTTGATTTAAGCATATTCATCCCTCAATACTTATTAAATTTATTAAACTTACTTAAACAGAGATATCAGGTACTCTTTTAAATGTAAAAGTATGACCATCTCCTAAAATACATGGTTCTGAATTGGATCACATTAGGAAATAATGTAGATAGAAGAGAGTTTAGGACTAAGATTTGAAGTTTGTCAACATTTTGAACTTTTGTTGAGGGAAAGATTCATTTAAAAAGAGAGAAGAGGTTGGTGAAAAAGCACTGTAACCTTCTGTATTGCTTGAATTCACCTTTGGAGTAAAGGGATCTCTTGTTTGAATCAAACATTTCAATGGGTCTTTGTTCAAAGTTAAAATCAAGATCCTATTCAGGAACATTCAATAGGGTTCTAACTACTCTGCATAATAATATAAAAAGATTTCTTTATTGTATGCCTGGTAATAGGTAACATCTTTCAGATGTGATTGCCTTTAGGAGCTTTTCCCCCTTGATACAGATTTGTACTTTGTTGCCTGTGTAAATTGTTATTAGAATCAATTGTATTCTCTCCAGGAGATTAGGAGCAAATCCATAGGAAATGGGGCTTATCTTGAACACTTATTATTGGGGCACATAGGAGTTGACCAGACTGATAATGTCAAACCACTCTGGACTTTTCTACTGTATTCCTTTTAAGTGATAATGTCAAACCATTCTGGACTTTTCTACTGTACTCCTTTTAAGGGCACTCCAGATTGAATAACTCAGGCTTCGCAAAATGCACTATTATCACCATTCTCTTTCAGTGATTTTCCCCCTGAAAGAAATGACCATTCCACCCATCAAGTAAGATACAATTACAATTCAAGGGTTGATGGGAGAAGTATTTTGTAATAAGGTGGCATTAAAATAAGGGACTGAAAACAGATTTAGGGGTTTGAGGAAGGGTTCTTAGAAGAACTGACTTTCAAACTGAGTGTTTAGTTTGACAAGGAAAAAGAGATGGGTGAAGTGTGGGGCAACATTCCTATGCATAGATAAATAGTACATAAAATTTTTTATAGGCAAATGTAATTTATAGGGTTATGCAACTGAGGAAAGGTAAAGACAATGAATCTAGATCAAAGAATTAAAAAAAGGCATTATCAAAAGTTGCAGTTGCCAAGGTAGGCAGGGCTAATATTAGAGAATCTCTGCAGGGACATGGCATGCTAAATTTGAGAATTTAAATTTCTCATTAGAACTCCTTTAATTTTATTTTTGGTGATAATGTTTACATTACCTTAATATATGAAATAACACTTCAGAGGCGTGATAATTTTGTCTGTCAAAAAGTGTATTTGGTGTCAAAAAAACAAATCAGCATGTAAATAAGGAAAGATTATTTGAAAGGATTATTGCAAGGGAGAGAAGAACTATTGCAATAAGGAGAGGACACTGACCATGAGATCTGCAAATATCTCAAAGGTAAGGCAAAAAGGACTTTTTTAAATGGGGGGGGGTGGGTGTTGAAAAAGATTAGGAAAAAATGGGTATGGGTAAGTGGGATAAAAATGTAATACAATCAGATAGTTGATTAGGGAATGTTTATCCCTGAGATAACCTTATGTTCTGGAGGGTCTGTTGAGAAGGGGTGGTAGGATGCTGGCTTAGGGTGGGAAGCTGGGGGTCAAAGTTCAAGAACCAGGAGAAAGGAAAGAAACTTAACTGAAGTTTGGTCAAAGCAAGACAGCAGATATTTTATCCAGATTAGTCAGTGAGTTAAAACAATTCAACTAATCATTTATGAGGCAAAGAATGGCAATTTGTAGGGCCTATCTCTAGCTTTCTCATAGGTTAACAAGTGAAGTATTCTTGAGTCTTACCTAAATCACATGGGGAAGAAGACCTTTCTGTAATCCATTCCTGGAAAACAAAGGTGTGTCTGGGAGGGAGGTTGTTTAATTGTAATGTTTTCCAGGATTATAGGGCTTGAGCTAAATTCAACTTTGTTATTGTCATGTTGGGAGCTATATTCAACTTTGTTACTATCATGTTGGTGGGGATGTGGAACAGGAGACAGACAAATGTGAACAATGAAAACAATAAAGACTTTTACAAGGGTCGAAATTGGAAGTTTTTATGTTTCAGTGATAGACCAGGGCTGTGAATTTCAGAGAAATAACAGACTAAATAACTCAGCAGAATCAAAAGACAAATTTATTGATAGCACAGGATTCTACAACATGAAAAGAATGATTCTACAAAATGAAAAAAAAAAATTGTTTAGAAAAGTAGCCCTTCCAGAATGTAATGCTGTGTTTAACAGGAAAACGAAGATAAAATTTAAGATTTCACATGTAAAATAAATACAGTTTATAAAAAGGAGCAGTATAAGGGCATGAGAATGAAGACAAGTGTGTTGAATGGATTATCCAATTAGATATTGTTTGTCAAATATGCCTGTCAGAATAAGCTAAAATAAACTGAGGTAGCCAACAGCCTCAGTATCTCAGTGAATTAAAATAATAAAATATTTCCTGCTCATGTTATATCTATAATGGTTTATGCGACCATACAAAATTGTCTGAGATCATCTGTTTCTTATGGTAATTCGTCAGCTATAGCCAACACAAACTAACATTTTGTTTACCAAACTCTTTTTTAGATCTATGAGTTCACAAAATATATTTCCTATCATAAAATAATAGCAGGTAAGAATTTAACTATTTTGCCACTATATAATATGGATTGCCATCCTTTCAGCTTAGTATAACAGTTTCTTACCACCTGTAGCCAGCTTATAAACCAATACTACATATGTTAATTCTTCTTTTGTACATTACATAACAATTTCTACATTACTCAGTGGCCGAATAGGCTAACTTACTCTGCATTATCAACGGACCTATATCTCGGTGGCCTAAAACAACAAAGATTGACATTTCACTCATACTACTAGTCCTTGACAAGTCTGCTTATGTGTTTAATTTTTCATAACCATTTAGGAATCTAGGCTGAAGCAGTAGCCATCATCTCAATTATTACTTGTTGCCATACCAGTAGGAAGGAATACTCCAGAAGATCACAAATTAGCAATTAAATTCTCTGACTAGGAAGTGACAGAGATCACTTCTGCTCACAGATCTTCTGTTACAACAGGGGGCCTTGCATGCAATCTTAACATGTGTCCAGAAGGAGAAGAGATAGAGATACTCAATGATTAACATTAATGACAATCATGGAAAGTATAGTAGTAGAATTCAGGAAAGAAAAGGAATCTAGAAGATAAATATTTAGGATCTCGATTATTATGGGAAAATGATTAGGATGATAGATATGAGTGGAATAGACTACTAGAAATGAGTTTCAAAAGCATGTTCTTTTTTAACATAAGAGTAGAGGAGTAAAGGTTCAGAAGTGACGTTGTGAAACAAAGGTAATACAGACTTCCTCACCTCGACACATGCCTGACTTAGTTATTCCGATGGTGTGGGGCAAAAAGTACTCTTTAATAAAGAGGGACTTTAATGTAAGTAACATCTTGAGGAAATTTCTAGGTTCATTAGGGGAAAAAATGGAGACATTTTTATTCT
The DNA here is from genome assembly GCF_002007445.2 of Ailuropoda melanoleuca. Lineage (NCBI taxonomy): Eukaryota > Metazoa > Chordata > Mammalia > Carnivora > Ursidae > Ailuropoda > Ailuropoda melanoleuca. The sequence continues at coordinate 118,875,802 of NC_048222.1, forward strand.
ATAAGTTTTATTAAGTTATTTGTAATAGAAAGGAAGTTTCAAAAGATACTATGCAATGGAGTTTGGGTGAAGGACATAGGTGGAATAATTTAAAGTGTGGAAAGAAACATAAATGGACCACTGTATTTTTTTTTTCAGTACTAGGTATAAGACACACAGCTGAAATTAGCTAATTCTAGGACTCCAAATAATAATGGTGGAAAGTAAATTAACAAATTACAAAGTGCCCAAACTCATACAAAGTGTTTGACCATGGTTCCTGACACCTTTGAAGGGATCAAACCATAGGGTCCTGGTATTAACTTCTTTTATTACTCTTAGGATGGAGATAACTCAAGCTCTTTCTTTTTGAAAGCCCACTAAAGGTTTAGTAACCTCATCTATCTTTTTGAGCACAGTCATCAGAGAATTATTTTCTATCAAATAGGCACCAAAATTCAATTAATATTACTATGATAATTCACAGATAACTTCTATCAGGAAGCTTTCCTTGACTTCTCCAGCCTGAGAACCATGATGCTGTATGCTTCCACAGCCATATGGGCCTACATAACTGGTCCCCTGCTTCTACTTATACTGTTGTTCGTCTGTTTTCAACACTGCAACCATTTTAAAAAAGAAGTCAGAATGCCACATCTCTGGTCAAAACTCTATGATAGCTTTCATTTTGACTCAAGTAAATGCCAAAGGCCTTATGCTTGCCCTCAATTTTATATGATCTCATCTCCTTTTTTATTTCCTCACCCTTGTTCATTGTACATGTTATCCTGACCTTCTTATATTTCAGTATATTCATGTGCTGGGCTCCTGTGTTTCTGACTTTGCACTGGCTTTTTCTTTGTCCTGGGATACTCCCCTGAGATATCTATTATAGCTAACTATACCATGCTCTTCAAGTCTTTGCTAAAACCATCCTTTTCAAATAGACTTTACAGGGGCGCCTGGGTGGCTCAGTCGTTAAGTGTCTGCCTTCGGCTCAGTGAGTGATCCTGGCGTTCTGGGATTGAGCCCCACATCTGGCTCCCCTGCTGGGAGCCTGCTTCTTCCTCTCTCACTCCCCCTGCTTGTGATCCCTCTCTCCCTGGCTGTCTCTGTCAAATAAGTAAATAAAATCTTTAAAAAAAAAAATCAAATAACCAGACTTGGTCTAAGAAAAATATTTAAGCCTTATTTACCTTAGTTTTCCATTAAGGGGCCAAAGATCAGGAAAAAAAAAATGATGCCAAGGAGACCTGAAATGGTATGTAAAATGTGTAACACATTTGCTATTTTGCATATTTAGAAAAGAGATTTTATAAAGTGTAATATATTTGAAGAAATGCACTAATGTCTACCTTTCAGGAAAACTGAAACCTAAGACATTTTTATAAATTTGAAAGTGCAATTTATCTTTTATTTAAGATAGAGAGTTGCACAAGAGACAACACAATTGAATTGCCCAATTTACCTTCAGTTATCTACATGTGCAAGACAGGTAATTTGTCAAATTACCTGCTCAAATTCATAATCCTACTTTAATTTATTTGTTTTCATTGTTTTGTATACCTGCTCAAGAGTATAAAATAGTGTGCACTAGAATTGATTTCAAAAGTCCTAATGCAGATACTTAATTTAATCACATATATATTCTGAGGGACACTGATTCATTTCTTTCACCTTCTTTCCTTCCTTCCTTCCTTCCTTCCTTCCTTCCTTCCTTCCTTCCTTCCTTCCTTCCTTCCCTCCCTCCCTTTCTTTCTTTCTTTCTTTCTTTCTTTCTTTCTTTCTTTCTCTTTCTCTTTCTTTCCTTTCTTCCTTTCTCTTTCTTCCTCCCTCCCCTTCCTTCCTCTCTTTCTCACTCCCTCTCTTTCTCTCTNTCTTTCTTTCTTTCTTTCTTTCTTTCTTTCTTTCTTTCTCTTTCTTTCTTTCCTTCCTTTCTTCCTTTCTTCCTTTCTCTTTCTTCCTCCCTCCCCTTCCTTCCTCTCTTTCTCACTCCCTCTCTTTCTCTCTCTCCCTCCCCCACTCTTTCTCTCTTTTGATCCACATGAAAATGGTCATTTGATTTCTGATAAGAAAACAAAAGAAATTCAGAAGAAAAAAGATAGTCTTTTAAACAAATATTCCCAGAACAGCTGAACTTTCATATGCAAAAAAATGAAAATAAGAAAAAAGAAACTCAACCCATATCTCCAACTTATACCTCAAACTTCATACAAAATTAATTCAAATAAAATTGTAAACTTAAATGTAGAATATAAACTTATAATACTTTTAGCAAAAAACACCCTGGAAATCTTTGTAACACTGAGCTAGGCACAGTGTTTTTAGTACAACAGCTAAAGAATGCTGTATATAAAATAAAAATTGAGAAATTGCTGTTAAAGACTCTATTAAGAGAATTAAAGCATTAAAAGGACAGACTAGGAGGAAATACAGATCTTCCTTGACTATGATGGGCTATGTCCCAATACACCTATCATAAGTCAAAAATATCATACATTGGAAATGCATTTAATACATCTAACCTACTGAAACATCACAGTTTAAACCTAACCTATTTTAAATGACAAAATTATTTAATACAAAGCCTATTTTAAAATAAAGTGTTGATTATCACATGCAATTTAGTGAATACTGTACTGAAAGTGAAAAACAGAATGGTTCTATGGGTACAGAATGACTGAAGTGTATCCTTGTTACCCTTGTGATTACATGTCTGACCGGAAGCCGTGGTTCACTGCTGTTGTCCAACATCACAAGAGAGTACTGTACCACAGAAAGCTGGCCCTAGAAAAAACTGAAATTCAAAACTTGAGGCACAGTTTCCACTGAATGCAAATCACTTTCACACCACTGTACAGTTGAAAAATTATAAGATGAACCACCGTATTGGAAAATATCTGTATTTGCAAATCATATCTTATAAATAACTTGTATCTAAAATATATAGAGAACTCTCAAAACTTAACAATAAAAAAATAATTAAAAAATTGTCAGAAGATCTGAAAAGAAGCTTCACCAGGGAAGATAAACAGATGACAAATAAGCATATAAATAGATGCTCAATGTCATTAGTCATTAGGGAAATAAATTACAACCGTACTAAGATGCCACTAAATAGCCATTAGAATAAGGAAGGGGAAACTGACATACCAAGTACTAAGTGCTGGAAAGGAATTCAGATTTGAAATCTCATATATAATTGGTCAAAATACAAAATGATACAAGCATTATGAAAGATAATGTGTAGTTTCTTAAAAAGTTAAACATATAACTATGTATGCATTCCAGCCATATATATAGAACAGTTTTATTCAAATTACTAAGAGCTAGAAACTACCCAAATGTCCTTCACCTGGGAAATGGGTAAACAAATGAGGGTAGGTCCATAATGAAATGCTACTCCGCAACAAGAAAGAGCGAGCTATTGATAGACTAAATTATCCATAGTCATGGATTGCTGGTGTTTTTCAGAAAAGATAAAAGTGACTTTCAAATCTCATCTTCTAAGATACTGATTTGAAAATGGGATTGTGTAACTTCAATAAATATAAAGGGTCATGATATATTGGACACTATATAACTCTTTGGCAAAGTAATATTTTTTTTTAATCCCTGATTTAAAAAAAATAGAAATAAATACTGAAATTTTTAGAATTATCCAGAGCAGGGAATGCTGCTGCCTTACATAATGGACTACAGATTCTTAGAGGGAACTGACTCAACTAGCAAATTCATATTAATTTGGAAACCTAAATGAGTCTAAGCTAAGTATATTTCTCAATTAAAGGATTAATTAGCATTCTACTTTAAATCAATCTCTTATTTATTTGGGTAGCGCAAATGGGTACCAAAATGTAATTCTGTCTATAAAATTAAACAGTAGGGGCACCTGGGTGGCTCAGTTGTTAAGCGTCTGCCTTCGGTTTAGGTCGTGATCCCAGCTTTCAGGGATCAAGCCCTGCATCGGGCTCCCTGCTCAGCGGGAAGCCTGCTTCTCCCTCTCCCACTCCCCCGCTTGTGTTCCCTGTCTCGCTGCCTCTCTTTCTGTCAAATAAATAAATAAATAAAATCTTTTAAAAAAATAAATAAAATTAAACAATAGTGTAGCTAAACATGTAAACTAAGCACCCCGCCTATGTTACATGTCAGGAGTGGCTGATACCTGTGGTTAGTATCTTCAATTGCCATCCAGAATATAATCAACACTCTAATAGTAATAATATCCAACCTTACAAGCCCCTAAATCTCTTCCCTCTTAGACACAGATTTCCTCGCTAGTCACCTCAACAATAGAACAGGAGAAAGAAGCATCCAGTGTCTACTAGGTACCAGATTCTGTGTAAGAGGGACTGACATCATCTAATGTAATCTACATAACATCTTTATGCAGTAAATTTATTCTCTATTTTTAAAATGTGGAAATTGAGGTTCAGAGAGTTTATCTTATCCAAGTTCACATACCTAGTAAGTGCTGGAGCTTAAAATCCACATGATAATTGTGTTCATATCTCCAAGACCATCCCCCACCAACTTGAAGACTTTGAGGAATATCTGCACAACTTTCAGCAAATCGATTTTGTTAATTTCATGTAACCAGCAGGGAAGGGCAGCAGAGTGGCGTAACAGAACCTCTGACAACCTAGGTATAAATTTATAATGAGAAAATCATTTTAGCACTTTTTAGCTAGATTGTATTGGTAAAATTTAGGGATAACCTATCTAATCTATACAATACATACATACAACCATATATTTTGCAAGAGAGAACACTTTCAAACACTGTCTAATTTCAAGCAACTATTCTTTGATTCATTGGATGAATTTCAATGAAAAGTTTGAGTAATTATGAGTAATTAACATTAAAACTATCTTATTTTAGAGAGTATTCTATTTTTTAAATCTTGTTTCACCACATATTGCTGACGTCTGTCTCTTTTTCATGGTGAGAGACTGAACTGGCTGCCAAGACAAAGAAGAGAGATTACAGAAAGAAAAAAAAAACTCTTTATAGTCTTATAAACAGCATTTATAAGCCTGAATTTTAACATTACAATGGAGTAATTACCTATTGGGAATGGAAAGAAGTAATAAAATATGTCAAGTGATAACTTTAAGCTATTACATCTCCTTTTAAGAGTTTATATAGTCTGGTTTGCTAGTTTAATTTTTTATGTAACTATTCACATTTGAAGGCTAAATCAGCCTCCACTTGCAGACTCAAGGCTGTTTAAAAAGGTTTTTTTTTTTTTTTTTTTTTTTTAATG
>NC_048222.1:118881147-118902253 GCF_002007445.2 Ailuropoda melanoleuca
CCTACTTCCAAAGCATGAAGCATGAAAAACACTTGCAAACTGTAAACCTTCACTCTGATTTCCTAAGTGACAAGAATATACGCTGTGTATGCTGACGCTGTTCATTACTGACCCTGGCAGGTGGTTCCATCAGAACACTGACCTTGTTCTCACTGAGCCCTGCGATCTACAGCTTCCTGGCAGCCATGATGCTCTCTCCTCAATCACGTGGCATGCACTGCATTATGGGAGCGGGCGCCAGAGCTGCCCCATGGCGCTCAGACCCCAAACTTCACAGGCTGACAGGGGCTGTTGCAGCTGCAGTCCCTGCGGTCTGCGCAGTCCTGGTGGCCGGCCTGGCCTCCCGACGCCAGGGGACAGAAAAGGAGATAAAAATTGAGCTGCCTTGTTGGGGAGCATGAGCCAGGTTGTCTTGGAGTAGGGCGCCAGGAGAGGCCACCGTGGTTGGCTCAGATGATGACCAGTATGTACTGTTTTATTTTTGTTTATTTGTTGCTGTTGTTTGTTTTTTAATTAACATAAAATGTATTATTTGTTTCAGGGGTACAGGTCTGTGATTCATCAGCCTTACAAAACACCCATTGCTCACCACAACACATACCCTTCCCAATGTCCATTCATTTCTAAGGAAGTTAAAGATTAGATGAAATGATATGCTCTGGGGACATGTTAAAACTTAAATTTAGGGGCTTCTAGGTGGCTCTGTGTGTTAAGCATCTGCCCTTGGCTCACGTCATGATCCCAGGGTCCTGGGATTGAGCCCCAGGTTGGACTCCTTGCTCAGCTGGGAGCCTGCTTCTCCCTCTGCCCCTCCCCCTGACTCATCTTCTTTCTTGCTCTCTCTGTCTCTGTCTCATACTAATAAATAAAAAATCTTTGAAACAAGCAAACAAAAAACAAAACTTAAATTCAAACCTGAGATATGCATGACTGCAGCACCTGGGTTCCTTGATTAATCTATTTCTCAAATAACAATCCACCTCACCTAAAGAGATTTTAAGATTTTGAAAATTTTTGTCAAATGCTTCTTTTACAATTAGCCCTGTTTTCCAAACCTGTAGGTTTCTGATTTCATGTATAAGAGTATTTTAAAGATTAGCAAAAACTCCACATATAATTGTCAGTTGGATGAATGTCTCTTATAATCCCATTCTTTCACTGATGAGGCAATATGTAGCGCTTTTTTTTTTTAAGATTTATTTATTTATTTGAGAGAGAAAGAGAGAGAGAGAAAGTGTGCACATGCAGGGGTGGGCAGAGGCAGAGGCAGAAGCTCCAGCGGACTCCCACTGAGTGCAGAGCCAGCCTCAGGGCTCAGTCACTCCACCCTGAGATCAGGACCTGAGCCTGAATCAAGAATGGGTTGATAACCAGCCCAGCCACCCAGGTGCCTCTAGGCAATAGGTAGCTTTAAAGAAATTAAAATGATATTCTACATTCATATAGTACCTTATGGAAACCAAATTAGAACCTAAACATTTTGCCTCAATTAGCTGTATTCTGGTTAATAACAACAGTTACAAAGATACTACAAATACAGATAAATATAGTAAAGCATATTACTTAATTTAGCTTAAAAAGTAATGATTGCATAAAGTAGTGGTTGACACATATCACCTTTGACTTGGAAAAGTTCTTCACAGATTATGGCATTAGGGGAGACATAGAAAAATATTCCTATGGCTCAGTGAGGTAACCTGACCTAGGCTATCTGTGCCAAGAGGAGAATGCTACAGGGGTGGCAGGCAGATGAGGCAACTGGCTACCCAGGCCCTACTTGACCACCGCAAGGGCTGAGAGGATCAGTATCTCAGCACACGTATAACCAGGCTGATAAAGATTCAGCACGCTTTTTGTATGGGCACATCGTTTATTAAAATATCACCATTCTTCTACTCCAGTTGGTAGTCTGTTTCCTAAATCCCCTGAGTGCCCCTCCTACGGAACTGGTCTTTCCAGTTCCAGATCTCTACATTGCCCTATCATATAGAAATATGATGCCTCCAGGACTGTTTTCCTTGTTCATCCTCTGCCTGTGACCCAGCACTGTATTAGACAGTGTCGTCCTACTAAAGATTTTTGATTATTTATTTTGAATCCCTGTTAGTCATTTTGATATAATTAAATGTTACATGAAGTTATTAGCTAACCATTTAATATCTCTTAATAATACAGTAATACAGTTACAAAATACGATGCATAAGATTTTTAAATAAATTATTACAGATAATACAGAGATAATCTTAAAAGTCCTTTTCTTCATCCCCAACACCCATGTTACCTAATGGATCCTGCACCAGAAGATTACTATGTGATACCTAACATTTTAAATCTGAATGGAATCCTAACATGCATAACCCTTTATTTTTTATTTAAACATTTTTTTTTCAGCATTTAAAATTCATCTCAATGAAAGTATAATATAGGTATTTCTCGGGAAAATTCAACTGATAGTATTCCTTATAGAACATTTCAGAAGAAGCTTCATGTTCCTCAGAATATGAGCTTGATGTATTTAGTGGACAAAGTACATATTTCATTCTCCTTTAAATTAAATCTTTTGTGCTAAATAAAAAGGGGGAGAAAATTATGTATGTTCAAATAGATGTGGATAGTCTCCTATTGCAGTCTTTTTTGTGGATACTTTTCATGAATGGTTATTCTGAATAATGTTAGGATAAAACTAGTGATGATATTATCCAATGGGGAAAATAACAAAATAGATCAAATTTTACATTGTTATATTCTGTCACCTATTTCTATAAGTTCCAATAAAATATAATATGTCAGTATGTTCTTTATCTTTTCAGTATATTTGGGAAAAAAGGTTCATCTTCATGAAATGTCTCTTTTCAACATATACTGTGGAAAAGGACACAAAGTTTTTGTTACTAAGATGTACTGTTGTAAATATTAAAAATATAAATATTTGACATTTTTAGGGTATGACTTGATATAATTGCCTACACACCAGAAGAAATGATCTAAATTTTAAAAATATGTCTTTAATTAAAGAAAAGTCTTAAGAAGGCAAAAAAAAGAAAGATCAGAGATGGTAACATGAACTGTACAGATAAAATTAAATTTGTAGAGAAATCATTAAAGGAGAACAAAAATAATAAAAACTGTAAAGGTTTTTTAAAAATAATTTTTAAATTGACTTAAGACAAGGAAACTTTAATACAGTTTTAAATTCTACACTTGATTTGGGTTAAATGAAACCAAATACAGGTTGCTGTAATAGGGTAATTATAAATTTCCTTAGGAGTTTACTGTAAAGAAACTAGTTGTAATGATGGGTAAGTGATTGATATCAAAACTAATTCTATGTCTAGGGTGCCCAGAGGTCGTCAGATTAAAGGAAGCACGTTTTGCAAAAAGAATCTGGGCTGAGATCAAGAAGTAAGTGAGAACATGGGGAATGGACCTTGAGCTGTCTGGAACTTAGATTTGGGAGTTACAGAATGGGAGATGGTGTTGAAAAGGGAAAACGAAGTTGGTTAAGTAATTGAACAGGAACAAAAGTAAATGAAATGCCTTTTTTTTTTTAAGATTTTATTTATTTATTTGAGAGAGAGAGACAGAGCTGTTGAGAGCACGAGCAGGGAGGAGAGGGAGAAGCAGGGAGGAGAGGGAGAAGCAGGGAGGAGAGGGAGAAGCAGGCTCCCTGTTCAGCATATTTCTGTAGCCCCAACTGGGGCTCGATCCCAGGACCCTGGGATCCTGACCTAAGCGGAAGGCAGATGCTTAACTGACTGAGCCACCCAGGTGCCCTAGTAGATGAAGTGTCTTAAAAACATATTGATCAGTTTGATTTTAAGTAAGAAAAAAGAGATGCTATTACAATGTTGGAGGAACAACATGATCAAATTTGCTTTGCGGCTGAAGGAGGAGACTGTATCAACGGGAGTAAGACTGGAGGCTGAAGGACAAAATAGAAGGTAGTTGTGGGAATATGGGCAGTGGAAAGCGATAGAGATTGGAGGGAAACTAGAAAACAGAATGAATTGCACTTAGCTACTGCTTAGAAGAAGAGGTATAGGGGAAGGGAATGAAAAAAGATTCTCAAGTATCTAAGGTCCTTTCCAAAGGGAATGTTGTCTTTTCCTTACTATCATTTGGGCCTTTTATTTTAAAAAGTGTTTAAAATGGGATCTCATTGTTGGCTTAATTTGCATTTTCTTGTTCTAACATTAATAGAGCATCAGAGAACATGGAGATAGAACATTTTCCAAAATGTCTATCAATTGTTTTTACTATTTCATAACATGAAATCCTCCCCTGTTTATCAGTGAATGTCTGGAGAGGGGGAAAAAATAATATAATCATATATTTAAAGATACCTATTTTTTATTAAATTACCCCATACTATTTTCCCAATAGTATTATTCTAATTACTCTAAATTTATATTTTCTTTTTTATCTAATTTTCCTTAGATAATCTAATTAGTCTATTATTTCAAATATTTTTGATCATATCTAACTGAAAAAATTCCTCAAGTTTCAATTTTTAGTAACTATTTCATTCACAAAATTAGAAAATATATATTAAGCACCCATTATGTGCCTGTAACTGTGCTGGGCCTTTAGAAAGACTTTATTTACTCCCAAGTAAATAAGAATTTATGCACAGAGTACCCCATCTTTTCTCCATCATGGCAATATTAATAATACTTTCATCTTGACATTTAGTGCATTTAATTAAACTCACCACTTTATTTTTTTAATGACTACTCCAGGCTCATGGAAAGCTAGTGGTAAATAGCTTTTACTCAGTAACTATAGTTACTGTACTAAAACTATGGTTCGTATTTAAACCATATGTGCTTATTTCAGTCTTTTAAATAGTTTCTGATGTTGATGTCCAGACTTTCTGCAACATAATGACCACTATCAGTGACATCAAATTTTGATTTATCTCCCTGTGAAACAGAAAAGAACTTTCAACGAGTGCTGTGTATCTGAGAATTCTTTTGCCTTCTTAAATGTTTGACAAACTAATTGCCAGTAAAAGTCTTGATTAAAATGTTAAAGTCAAATTGCTGTGGATGTTACTCTAATTTAGTAGCACTTAGGCTCTTTGGTTTCTGAGTTTAACAATAGCCAAAGAAAGATTTAGATTCAGCTAACTTAAATAAACAAAGGAAAGAGAACTTATATAAAGGATAGTGAAATAACTAAAGCTAAACATTCAAGTCTTAGGAAAGATGATAGCTCAGGGCAACACTGGGAATGCCAGCAGGAATTTGGGCAGTCTCACCAGAGTAAAGCCTTAAAATAATGTAACTTAATAAATCTTCAGCCTCTTTATTATAGATTAATATTCACAGAAGTACATATTATCTGAGTGTCAGAAGTAGGAGATATTTTGATTGAACCAGTTTGCATCACATACTGCCTCTGTCTGTTGTCATAGAGATTGGGATCTCTTCCTAGGAGAAGAAGGGGTAATCAGCAGGCAAAAACAATAGGAATTTTCTTACATACCCTACCTGTCCAAAGTTGTAAGCAACTACTAACCCACTCCTTTTTCTATATATACAATTCCTAAAATGTTCCTGTTTTACAAAGTGTGTCTCACAATTAAAAATAATCTTATTCCATTTATAGTAGGCAAAAACCAAAAGTGATTTGACTAAATGCTTCCAAAGATGATGTTTGTGTTTTCTGGGTAATGTCTATTTCTTGGGTTGCTCTGTCATTATAGCATCTCAATATTCTGTGATCTATGGACCAAATCAACCAGCATACTTTGTGTTTAATAGTGGACAAAAGCAAGAAAAAGGAAATTTATGTAAAAGAGTAAGCAATGCTGCAAAAGGCCATGGGAAGTAAACTTGTCACTGGTTTTTTAAAAATTTCTATTTCATATAATTTTATTTTTGGCCAGAATAGTCTCAGGTCATATTTCTTTATTTTTTATCTTGTGAGTTGAACTAAGTTATCAATCCCTTGTTATTGGAGTCTCTGTGGATCCTATTATATTGTCTTATTTAATATTTAGTACTAGGCCTGTTATTACATGGAAACATTCCAGAGTATTACTTGGATTCTACCCATATTTCTGTAGCAAAATCTCTATTTCTCCTTGATTATCAGTTCAGTCATTCTAGTAAAATATGTAACCCTGTTCTAGGAGAATCGAGAAGATATGCTTGTAGAAGTATCATTTTGCTGGATTAAACATATATATATCTATATATATATATATAGATATATATATAGATATATATCTGGAAGACTACAGGAATTAATCCTACAGTGCAAAAAACCAGATTTTGAGATGTGATATTAGCGGTAAGAATGAGAAGTACCANAACCCTGTTCTAGGAGAATCGAGAAGATATGCTTGTAGAAGTATCATTTTGCTGGATTAAACATATATATATATATATCTGGAAGACTACAGGAATTAATCCTACAGTGCAAAAAACAAGATTTTGAGATGTGATATTAGCGGTAAGAATGAGAAGTACCAAAACCTTCTTCTAACTTTATTTGCTGAGTTCATCTGTTCATAGATTGAGCATTCTGGTTAAGGAAAGGAGAGCAGCATATATTTGTCCTGGGTTTAGATTATAAACATCATTGTGCAGAAAAGCCAATTTCACTTCAATGTCGTCTCTCCTGGAACTACACCTCAATCTGCATTAATTTTTTAATAAAGCCGGTTGCTTCTGTCACTGGAGTAGCAGAATGAATGGTTTCAAAACTTTGTTTCTTTTATTTCAACTGGGGACAGTGCTTGTGGAATGGAATGACAATTTTTGAAGCGTTTAGTTAGTCCAAGGTTTGAGGTTCCTGAACAAGTATGCTTATAGTCTGAAAATAAAATCCACATCTAAAATAAGTTTCTGTCTGATANTGTCACTGGAGTAGCAGAATGAATGGTTTCGAAACTTTGTTTCTTTTATTTCAACTGGGGACAGTGCTTGTGGAATGGAATGACAATTTTTGAAGCGTTTAGTTAGTCCAAGGTTCGAGGTTCCTGAACAAGTATGCTTATAGTCTGAAAATAAAATCCACATCTACAATAAGTTTCTGTCTGATAAAAAAAAAATCTTCACCACAGCCCCCACCTGTGAGAGGGTTCTAATGTACATCTTGAGGCCATCTTGTAGCTGGCTGTTCACCTGAAGTGTGGAGACATATTGAGGAATAAAACAATTATTTTTGCTGGTAACTACACATTCGTAAGTGTCTGTGGCTAGGTCACCCTGAGAAGAGGAAAACTATTTTTAAAGTTCCTTCTTGCCACCACACACATTTTAATCATGAACTCATTATGCAAGTTTTGGCGCCCATAGGAAAGAAGATAGCTGATATCTAAAAAGTCTCTTATCCTGTACACCTGATTATGAAGGTATTTTTCTACAGTAGGAACAAATGTATTTTCATGTTCTGGGCCTACTCCTAGAGGCCCTACTACAGGGGTCTTCCAAAAAATTTCTTGAGATTAATTATTTACTGAAATTGTTTGGCTTTTTATTTGATAATAGCACACATTCATAAAAGTACACAAACCATCTGGGCACAGCTCAGTGAATTTTCACAAACGGCACATCTGTACAAGCAGCACTGAAATCATAAAATAAAACACTGCACATACTTCAGAAGGCCACAATATACTTTCTTCTGGTTTCAATACCCACAAGAGCACCAGCCCTCCTGATTTCCATTATCATAGATCAGTTTTGTGTGGTTTTGAACTTTCTATAAATATAATCAAATAGGTTTTTTTAAATTTTATATTTTTAAAGATTTTATTTAAAATCCAGTTAGTTACCATACAGTGTAATACTAGTTTCAGGTGTACAATGTAGTGATTCCACACTTTCATACAGTACCCGGTGCTCATCACAAGTGCGTACCTTAATTCTCCTCACCTAGTTTACCCATCCCCCACCCACCTCCCCTCTGGTAACCATCAGTTCGTTCCTATATTTAAAAGTCTATTTCTTGGTTTGCCTCCCTCACTTCCCCCCATTTTATTCATTTGTTTCTTAAATTCCACATATGAGTGAAATCATATGGCATTTGTCTTTCTCTGACTTATTTAGTATAATACTCTCTAGCTCCATCCATGTTGTTACAAATGGCAAGGTTTCGTTCTTTTATGGTTGAGTAATCCATTCATCATTCAATGGGCAGTTGGGTTGTTTCTGTAATTTGGCTGTATTTGTTTTCCTTCGTTTTTTTCTTTTTTCTTTTTCTTTTGTGCCTGGATTCTTTAGCTCAATATTGTATTTGTGAGTTTATCCATATTGTCTTTAGTGACCAATTATTTAATCCTTTCTCTTCAAGTTATCCAACCAAACCCTTACCCATTGCCCAGAAGTCAACATACAGTCTTATTCCAGGCATCACTCCTTTTTTTTTTTTTTTTTAAAGATTTTATTTATTTATTTATTTGACAGAGACAGCCAGCGAGAGAGGGAACACAAGCAGGGGGAGTGGGAGAGGAAGAAGCAGGCTCCTAGAGGAGGAGCCTGATGTGGGGCTGGATCCCAGAATGCTGGGATCACGCCCTGAGCCGAATGCAGATGCTTAACAATTGTGCCACCCAGGCACCCCGGCATCACTCCTTTTAAACCCAGTAAATGTCACATTCAAAATTCTACTTCTTATGAGAATTTTCCTTTTTCATTTATGGTCAAGGCCACTCCTACGAAAGGAAGTCAAAGTTGTCTATTTCTGAGTAATGATAAATTACCAAAAAACATGTATTTTTTTTTATATTTATAATTTTTAATTTTTCCTCATACAGTTAATAGTTATCCCTTATAGTTTGAGTTTGAGGGGAGGGGAGGTTCTGGGAGAGGAGATGGTGTACTGAACCTGTGCTAAACCTACTCATATAACTCACTGTATTGTCAGAGGGGGCTAGGGACTTTCATATATACATGGGCAAATAATGGTGGAATACTTCGGGTCATGCCCAAATGTATGGTTAGGCAGATCGAAAAGCACTGAGAACATGATGTACTCAGGTGTCCCAAGTCAGCATATTCAATTTTCCTTGAAGGGCCAAGTATTATTTTTATTTTGTTTGTTTGTTTTGTTTTTTAAACAAACAAATTGTTTTTAAAATTAGAATATTTAGAATTGTTAAAGCGACGTTTTTTGAAAATCCAAATCTCAGGATTATCTGCTATCATACTCTTATCAGTGTGTCCTACTTGATTCTGATCTGCCATCAACACTTTTATCAGCATTGGCTTTGTTAGGTCATGAAGAAAGAGTGGTAGAGCTGCTGACTCTAGTCTTGACCAGCTCAATTGCTTTCTTTTTCTCTGAACTCTAGTACAGAGTGAAAGATTTTCAAGTAACAGAGTACATGGTAAAAGTAGAACAACTTTTTTGGATGTGAGTTTAAGGAACAACACAGCTTCCACTTTAGAGGAAAAATGCAAACGTGGAGGTCTGCAGAATTCCCACAAGTCATGTACATGCCCTGTATGATCTATCCCCCTTAGTGTGGATGGAACTTTTGAATAGGAGATCTCACTACTGTTATATGGCAAAAGGGTGGGCCTAACCTCATCAGTAGAGTCATTTAAAACTAGAGGAGCGTCAAAAGATAAAAAGAAAAAAAATAAAATAAAATAAAATTATAAAATCAAAATTGAGTGCTTTCCCCAGCTGAATGCAGAGAAGGATGTCTGATGGATATTCATGTGCTGGCCTGAAGGAAAACAATAGTCAGATTGGGGGGCCCTGTGGCAAAGAATTCTAGGTGACCTCTAGGCTCTAATAATGGTAACTGCCTGACACCTCGCAATAAAACAGGGACATCAATCATCTAGTTACAAGAGATGACTTTTGCTGAAAAACTGTGAGCTCTTCAGAAGAAGACCCTGAACCTTAAGATGAGAATCACAGAACAGTCTGGATTCTTTCATTTCAGCCTGGTAAGATCCTAAGCTGGAGATCCAGAAAAGCTATTCCTAGACTCCTCACCTGTGGAAATTATTAGATAATAAGTTTGTGTTGTTTTAGGCTTTTAGGTTTGTGCTAATTTGTCAGACAGCAACAGAAAAATAGTGCACGTGCTCAGAACCATTGAGAGTACTTATATTTTCACGAAATACATTTTCCTTTATCTTTCATGTGTGTTTTTATTGTGGCATAATGGAAATTTTTTAATCCTGACTTCACTATTAGTTATTCGTTGTGAATACACATCCAGCTTAACATCAGACTGCCTGGGGCTGAATCCCAATCAGCTCCTTCTTAGCTGTGACAGGGGGCATCTTACTTAACAGCCCTGTGACACTTTCTCCTCAATTAAAATTTAAGAATATGATATTAACTTTTTCATAGGGTTTATACTAAGAATTGACAGAGTATATTAAACATGTAAATGAACATTTGTTGGTGGTGGTGTTATTATAGCTTCAGGTTCTATCAACATGAAATCAAAAATATAGTGGAATTCTATGACATCTTATAAGATGGTGAATCAGATAATGTTCCTGAAAACTATATTACAGCACAGAACTAGAGAGCTGAAATATCCCAGAAGCAGAGTATCTCAGAGGCAGTTCCTGTCAGGTGAAAGCAACCTACTCTGTTTTAATTTGCACTCCACTGAAAATGTAATTGCTAGGTCAATAAAGCACACAAGTTGGCAAAGCATATATTTGCGTGCTCTAATAAGTAGAGTATATCTGGATAGCAGGAACAGTTGGACTTACTAAATAAGTTTACAGCAACTGATTATTAAAGTTTTATTAGTATTTTACAGTAATTAAAGTAGTTGAAAGAATAGGGATGTGCTATGAATCACAGGGCTGGAATCTTTCAAATTTTGAAGTTTGCAAAAATCTTTAATTCCCTCAGGGATGGAAAATAACATTTTATTGTTTTTATTATTATGTGCATGAGTATATCCTTCCTGTCATAAGTTGACTAGACCCCAAAAGTTAAGTAGCCAACATGGGAGTGCTACTATGTACCAAATATCCCATTCAACTTTTACACTCAGGAATTGATAAAACTATCACATTGGATTCAGAAACTCGCTGCAATTAATGTGAGGCAAATTTTGTTAGAATTTAAATTATCACTTTCCTCCTCACAGTACCCATTTTGTACAGTGATCTTCATTTAAAGTCCGGTTTCCCAGGAATTGGTACTAACCTGAAGCTTAGATCCAATTGCCTTGAAAGTTTTCCTCTTATAAATACATGAGATATAAAGTCCCAATTTGTTGGAGAAGCGTACAAGAAAGACTAAAGGACGGCAAAGAGTATACATACATTTTTTTTCGTCCTTTTTTTTCCACTCATGTTTCTTAAGGTATTCTTTTTTTCTAATTCTCATTTTTTGTTCATTTTTTGTCTTTTTCAAGCTTTTTGGACTCTTTATATTTGGTACATTTTCAGTTAATGAAATGTTAGAGTCTAAAGATACTTGTGACAGTGACTATTAGGATACTCAAATTAGGCGTTTTTGATATTTGAACACAAATCTGAAGGAGATACCGGATTATAACTGTGAATAGAAATGTCTGCACAGAAGAGATAGTTTATGCAAAGTCCTGAGCCATGTTTCAAGGAACAGCAACAAGGCCAAGGTGGCTTTAGTGGGTAAAGAACCAGAATAATAAGAGATGAAATCACAGATATAATAAGGGCCTATGCTGTGTAGGGTCTTATAAACCTTTTTACAACCTTGTATTTTTTTGCTGAATAGTAGGAGAAACCAAGCAACAATTCTGAAGATAGGTTTGGCATAATCAAACTTGTATTTTAACTGGATCAAATGTACTGTTGAGTGTAGAATAGATTGTGGAGAGAAAGAGAAGAAATAAGAAGTTTTTGTCTATAATCCATTGTTGAGGTAGCTAAGACTTTAATTTTTTGGATTTAGCCACACAATCCAATTTAATTGAATACAAATGTAAAATAAATTTATTTAAAACTATATATACAGTTTTATGTATATAACTATTTAAATATACTTAACTATATATAAATATAAACATTTTATATATTTATATAAAATATATTTTTATATATATTTAAAATTACATATATTGTTATATACATACATATGTATAGTATACATATTTACATATGTAAATGATTGTATAGGGTTTATTCAACAATGTCCTGGAGCAGCTCAAAGATTTAAAGAACAGATTATCTAAGACAAGTATTGCAAAAGACAGAGATTAAGCCATTTTGAAGACCCCTGCAGCCAGAGTCTCCAAAATTCCTCTCTGTGGTGCACTGTGAATTCAGAACTTTACTATCCGGAGTGTCCACTCATGATTGAAATTACTGAAAGTGAAAAGCAGTGGCTCAGCTTGGATCAGGAGTACTTTCAAACCTATCACTGAAGATGGAAATGTGTGTGACCATTGCTAATGTCTTAATTACATAGCACTATGGCTAGGTAAATAGAGTTGGCTTCCTAAGGAAGAGATAGAAATCATAGCAGGCAAGCCAAAACAGAAAGATATATCATAATATCATATCATTTATATTATAATATAATTATTAATCATGCAGATGAGAAATTAAGAACAAAGTTACTTCTATTTTTGTTTTTTAAGATACTTCTACTTTTGAATTGATGCTTATAAAGTTATATGTAATTATAATTTATGTATTTATATATGAATCTTTTAACATTACTTTTTTAAAGTAAAAATTAATTTACTTTTTAAAATCTGAATATTAACAAAAATTCTTTCACAACTAATTATGGTTTGTTAATCTACAGTGTTTTCTCTGTTTTAGTTTTGGGAACACCATATTTTTTGTTTGTTTGATATTTATCAGTTGCTTTCCTTATATTTTAATATTCTTTTTTATCATTCTGTCACTTTAAATTTTTTTCCTATAGTGTCACTATTTCTTAAATTTCTCAAGTTTTATACTTTTACATACTGAAGCAATATTACAAAGGGTCACCTCTCTTTTTTACTGCCTCTGACAACATTGATTAAATTATTGGCTGATATTTCTTATCACAGCTATACTCTATGATGGTGAAATAAAGAGTAAATATTTGTTAGGTTATTTTTACATCCTATAGTGCATGTGTTTGTGGAGGAACAACAGTAATAATAATATCAAACTTTAACATATGATCCACAAGACGTATTTTTGTTTATTCATACTTGAATAAAAAGACATTTATCCACTAGAGAACAATCATGATACCTAGATTGCCCCAGCTCAATTATAGTCAGTATTAGTGCCAAAAGAATTCTAGTAGGTATTTTTAAATCAGTAACTTGCTTTCTAGAAAACCTGCCTAAAAACCCAACAGAATAGATTTTGGCCATTGACAAATTTCCTTAGCAAGTGCTGTCAGCATTGGCTTATTATTAAATTATTCCAGATTCTCTTTATGGTCAGTTTTTATTTCTTTGGTCTTAGGATTGATAGAAATTTATTTGTCCTATTTATAGAATTTTTCTGGGAACTATAATAAGATGAGTTTAGAGAATGGGTTTCAAAACCTTGCCCATAAATTGTCTTTAGTTCTTTTAAGGGAATTTTCCTTTTATACCATGAAAAGAAATTAAGAATTATAAAATCTGTTCAATCTGTTTGCTGAATAGTAGAGTAGACTTATATGTAGTAGACTTACATGGCAAAACCACTGGGTTAACTTCCAGGAGCAATTATCATTTCTTCTCCCCAAGTACAAATACAAAAGCATAGAAAAATATGCCAAAGTACATGTATTTTAGGTATGAAGAAAGCAGGCAAGTCAGGACTTGAGGAGCTAGGGTCCCAAAGAGTAAGGAAATAGACTGAGGTGAGCCCAGCACTCTATGGCAATTTCCCCTCAAGGTATTTGTCAATTAAATGTGGCATGGCACTAAGTGGATAAAAAGTTGAACAGAGAGTAGTATGCAGGGATTAAGGAATTTAGTTGATCTTTCATCAGCCTCTTAGGACAGAAACAAACTTAGTGTTCATATTTATGTTCAAGTGCTGGCTGCATTTGATTTTTGACAGAAAGAAAGTACATTGAAGTGTTCCAGATTTCTGTACTACCTTTTCCTCAAGACATTATCCAAATCATAAGCATCCAAGAAAGTAAGCAGCAATCAGGAAACAACAACTAAGATGGAACATGGGCCTGGTTAGATAAAATTTAGAAGTTAAGCAAAGGAAGAAAAGTCTTATTAAAAATCCCAAGTAGAGCCCTAGAGGAACACAGTAGGTGCAATCACAAATGAAAAATTGGCCAACTTTTGAAACAATTTTACTTCAGATTGGAAAGGAAATATAGCCCTACTCTAATTACTTACATTAGTAAAAATAAATACTCTCTAAAAGATGACAATTCAGTTAAGCTTCAAATTAACTATACAATTTTACATACATGGTGCTTAGCATACAATAAAACAATTTTCAGAAATGGTAGGAGATGGGACCAAATTTACAAAATATAAAGAAAAAATACACTTGCAGGTAACCCAGTATTGGAGTTATCAAAACACTTACTTTAAAATATAGTTAATGCATGAAGAAAATGTGATCAAGATGTAATGTTCATGACCGCGCTTAAAAAAAAGTCGTCATAATTCTAAAACCAGAAAGAAAGTATCTATAATTAAAAGCTAAAGAAAAGGTTTAACAGCAGATTAGAAACAGCAAATAAAGAGGATTATAATATCAGTATTATGCTGATAGACAATTTTTAGATGGAGACATGGATGTAAAATATAGAAAAGAAGTTCAGTATAAGAAGCATAGTATTAACATTTGTTTGGAAACCCAGAAGGATAAAAGCAAGTATATGGGCAGCAGCAATATGGGAAAAGAAAATAGCCCAAATTTCCTGAAAGTGATGAAAGACATTAAGCCACAGATTCAAAAAGCTTAATGTGCCTCAAGTGGAATGAATACAAAGAAAACTTGTCTAAGCACATCACAGAAAAATGCAAAAAAAGTAAAGACAGGGAGACTAGGCAGCTGGCTTTAAAAAAAATGACATATTTAACAGAACAACAATAAGACTGAGAGGTATCAGTTCAGTAGAAACAATGGAAGAAGGAAAACAAAATAAATATCTTTAAGGAAATAAGAGTTAAAGCTTCTAATGAACTTGCATTGTCTGGGAAGCAATAGCTATATTGTTTTATATTAAACTGCATTAATTCAAAGATTTTTGCCATAATTTCTAGGATTTTAAAAGAAGAATAAAAATAACCCAACTAAATTAAAATAAACCAACTAAGAAAGAGACTATAGATTGGTAAAATACTTTAATAACACAAAAGATAGTAATAGAAGAGAAAAAAAGGGACACAAATGACTGGTGCAAATAGCAAAACAATAGTAAGGTAGTAAACTCAAATTCAGACTTAAATATATCATTAGTTACATTAAATATTAAACAGGTGCTCAGTTGCAATATAGTAGAAATAACTGTCAAATGTATTTCACTAAGCAAAGTCTAACTCTATGTTGCTTACAATGTAATATAAAAATATGAATACAGAAAGGCCAAAAGTGATAGAAATAATATTCCATGCAAATATGAACCAAAAGGCAGGTGGTTTAGCTATCAGAGCAGTTTAATATTAGAGCAGCACAACATAAGGCAAAAAGCATTAATAGATATAAACAGAAACGTTTTCTTTNAAAAAAAAAAGTTTTTTTTTTTTTTTTTTTTTTTTTTTTAAAAGATTTTATTTATTTATTCGACAGAGAGAGAGACAGCCAGCGAGAGAGGGGGAACACAAGCAGGGGGAGTGGGAGAGGAAGAAGCAGGCTCATAGCGGAGGAGCCTGATGTGGGGCTCGATCCCATAACGCCGGGATCACGCCCTGAGCCGAAGGCAGACGCTTAACCGCTGTGCCACCCAGGCGCCCCAACAGAAACGTTTTCTAATGGTAAAGGGATCAACCAAGGAAGAAGATATTATAAACCTAAATTTGAATGTATCTAAAATATATCCTTTAAATTTATGAAGCAAAATTGTGAAGCAGAAAAAGGGAGAACTAGGTAAGTCAAAAATCATAATAGAAGTTTTAAATCGGCATTATTTAAATCTTACAGAACAAACAGACATAAGTAGATAAGGATACAGATTAGGGATTGACAAACTACAAACTATGGGTCATATTGGGCCAGCAGCTATTTTTGTATGATCCACAAGAATGGTATTTATATTTTTAAAGGTTGGAAAAAATCAAAAGAATATTATTTTATGAAAATGAAAATTATATGAAAATCAGATAGCACCTTCTATAAAGTTTTATGGAACATAGTCATGGTCATTTATTTACATACCATCTATACCAGCTTTCATACTCCAATGACAGAATTGAATAGTTATGACCAAAACCATGCATGGTACTCATCACTTCAAATGTTGGTGTGGAGTATTATCAATTTTAGTGGTAGAGTTATAATTAGATTTTTCCTCTAGGCTCTCAAAGCCTAATTGACATATAGAAAATACTAACCTCAAATGCATATCCTGTTTTCCCCAAATCTATAAAGGAAATTTCAACAATTTTTATATTCAAATCTTACAGAATATGCCCATTGATCAAGTGGAATTGAGATAGAAAACAAACGAAAATTATAATTTTTTTTTAAGTTTATAAATTAAGCTTTCATTTCTAAAATCTTGGATGAAAAAAGAAATAACAAGGGATGCCTAGGTGGCTCAGTCGGTTAAGCGTCCAAATCTTGGTTTCA
Organism: Ailuropoda melanoleuca; assembly: GCF_002007445.2. Classification (NCBI taxonomy): domain Eukaryota; kingdom Metazoa; phylum Chordata; class Mammalia; order Carnivora; family Ursidae; genus Ailuropoda; species Ailuropoda melanoleuca. The sequence continues at coordinate 118,897,830 of NC_048222.1, forward strand.
ATCATGATCTTGGGGTTGTGAGATCAAGCTCCTCATTGGGCTCCATGCTCAGTGTGGAGTCGGCCCGAGATTCTCTCCCTCTGCACCTCCCCCTGCTAAAATCTAACAAATAGCTAGATGGTAAAAAATTGAAATCCTTTCTTCCTGATATCAGGAACAAGAAAAAGATGACCATTTTTATTTCTATTCAGCATTCTGCTAGAGCTATATCATATTGTGATTTATAAAGATGTATAGATTTGGTCTTCCTCCCCATTTCTAGCACAGAGCTCCTAAAATTTTGGCATTTCTGTGGCTAGATGTTGAATCAATTACCAATGACAAATGATTTAATCAACCATCCCTATGTAATGAAGTCTCCTTAAAAACCCAATAGGGTAGGGTTCAGAGAGCTTCTGAGTTGGTGAGCATGTAGAGATTTTTGGGGAAAATGGCTTACCTGGAGTGGGAATGGAAGCTTCACACTCTTTCCCGAAACTAAATTGCTTGGCGGTGTGGGGAAAGTACTCCTCCCACACATATTGGAATTGGTGATCAGAACCTTTAAGCTACAACAAGACAACAAAGAGAAAAAAAAAAAAGAGACAATATTCAAAAAGGAAGGAGTAGCATTTTTAGTATTTACTATCTTGTCTTGGTAGTTGTATACAAAGAAAACCAAAAAGAATCTACAGGTGAAATATCAGAATTAATAAGCGTTTTTTGTAAGGTAACTAGATATAAAGTCAGTATAAAAATGAATTACATTTTTATATCCTAATGTAATACACTTAAGAGTTGCAATGGCAAATGATGATGTTTGAATAGAATTTTTAAAATTTCAAAGATCTGGGGTACCTGGGTGGCTCAGTTGGTTGAGCATGTGAGTCTTGATTTCAGCTCAGGTCATGATCTCAGGGTTGTGGGATTGAGCCCAGCATGGGCATCGGGATCCACACTTATTGGGACGTCTGCTTCTCTCTCAAGTAAATAAATAAATCTTTTTAAAAACTAAAATAAAATTTCAAAGATCTGTAAATAGGAATAACAAAAGAAGTGCAAGTCCATGACAAAGAAAACTCTAAAGAACATGTATTTTGGTCTAGGTATTCTAAAATAATGCAGTTCTTTTTTTAAAAAGTGAAAAATATTTTAATTCACTGATTATTATAATTAAATTTTACTCTACATAGTTACTTGAAATTCGAATTTGATTAAATGTTTGAGTAAGTGAAATACCTTCAACTTAAACCGAGCACTTTTTTTTCCTTTAGATTAAAAGTGATATATAATAAAGAAAATTATTAGGATTTTAAAGCATGTGTTTCTTAAAGTAGTTGCCATTTGTCTCAGTATTTGAATAGGTTTACTTGGGATCAACTGTGTGACTCTAGATTATTTTAGGGTTACAATACAAAACACATTTGAAAAATTATTGGTAATGTTCCCCATTACTAACTGCAGATTATTTATTGCATCAAAAGTTTAAATCAAAATCTATTAACTGGCTACCTGTTTCTTTCATTAGAAAATTGTTTAGTATCCAATATGCAATTTATTTGTAAAGGATCTTGTCAGAAAATATATTAAAATAATGCCTATGTCAACATTTAAATCTGGTTAAAATATAAATAGTAATGTTTTTTATAAAATTTTATTACAATGGACTTGGTTTTATTTATAAGATATATAATGGAGTATTGCAGGTTGATTCAAATGCTTTAATTAAATGGTCATAGGTAAAAATTCACTATGTGAATTTTGTTTTATGGTAGATTTTTAATATCCATGGTCAATTATGTTATCAGAAATATATTAGGAGGGAGAGTTTGAAGTAACTGGATGAGTTTAAATAATTTTCTAAGAAAAAAGTCAATCTGATCTTCCATTATGTGACTTTTTTCTTTGTTTTCTTTCTCTTTAATTATTGTTTAAATGAAATGTATGTTTGGTCATAAAAATATTTATCATTAAATATTCAAACATCTTAAGGATATTTAAATAGGATATGATTATTTAATAGCAGAGATGGCATGTAAGAGTAAATATTTTCCTAATTCATTTAAAGCTAAACAGAATAGCAAATGCAGAAGATATTAATAAAAACGCATGTTATACAAGTGATTATCTGCTATAAAATAGCAAACAATTGGAAGCAATGCAGACTTATAACTATGTGCTGCATGGTAGTTCTCAAATCACATTACTGAAAAGCTAGAATAGAGCTATTACATGAAACTTCATGTAATGATGAATTAGTATCATACGTGTTTTGTGGCAGGCCTATATTTCTTGAATTAGGTTTATTTTTATGGGAGAAAACTGGCACACAAGTTTTTAAATCCATTGGGGTTTTATAGTGTGTAGTTTAGAATTTTGAATAAACTTGTTATTATACTGAGTTATTTAAACATACTAATAAAACAGCAGCAATTCATGCTTACCATGCTTACTATCTCTCCGTATAAAATACTAAATGGTTGCAACATACTTTAATTTAAAAAAGATATGGAGACTACTTTTCCAAACGGTCATTATTGCTAACCTCAAGTTTGAATTTCAGATTATTTAACGAAACCCAGTAAGTATTGCACCATTATAAATATATGTGTGTATGTGTTTGTTATGTAAATATGCCAGTGTATTTGTATAATGTCCAAAAAAAGTAGTAAAATTGTAAATAGTCTCTCAAGAACAAAACACATGCATAAAGATGAAAACTGTTCCTTAAAGTAGAAAGAATTCAATTATTATATAATCATAAGATAAAGAGAACCAGTTTAAGTAATTAAAACTTGTATCTCCACATATAATCTTTAAATATAGGGTACTGGGCAAGATTATAGTATGTGCATTAAGAGAAATATTTAATATTTTGTCCTTTTGAAAAGTATCCTTTGTTTACTTTTTATACAATTTAAAGTTGGCAAAATATTGAATTTCTTTTCTATTTGAGTGTAGCTGACAAATAATGTTACATTACTTTCATGTGTACAACATGGTAATGCAACATCTCTGTACTTCTTTAAAAGTTAATTGCATGAACCTTACATGTCAGGACATCTTGATTTGTTCTTGCATATTTGGTTTTTTTTTGGATGCAAAAAGTCCAAAATAAGTTTTTAAGATCTTTAGTTCATTGTTTTTCTAATGTTTGGTTTGTCTGATAACAGGTCTCATGACATATCAATTCTTATTTCTTTTGTGTATATTTTCCCATCTCTGATAGATGTGAGAATTTTTTAAAATTCAGTAATATGTGGAAAATAGTGATCTTGTACAATTCATCCTACTTGATATAAGCCTGTCTTTTGTTCTAATGATGCATGTTTTTCTATAACTTGGAAAGTATTCTTTATTGGTTGTTAGGTATTATAGCTTTGTTCTCTAATCCTTTTATATTTTTTCTGTTGTGCCATTTACTTTTCTCTTTGCTCAACATTCTTGGAGGTATACCAAATTTCTTAGGCTTCTCCTGCTATTTTTATTACTATATATACTTTTTAAATTGTTAAATACTTATGAAATTTATTATGGTTTATTAATTCACTGATGAATAAAATTCAAAGTGAACTCTTGAAATATCTCATTGAAAACAATACGAAAACCACTTCCTTCCAAGTGTACTTATAAAGGTCTTTGCAAATTTTAGGCTAGATTTCACAAATGATTAATGGTAAAATCTATTTTTAAATGTGTTCAATATTTCAGAAATAACTTATATGTTAACATTTTCATACCACATTACAGAGAAAAATTATATGTGAGATTTGTCAGTGAAAAAGGCATCTTGTGAGCAAAAGTTTTCCAGAAATGTTACATCATTATATCCCCATTATAGATATTCACAATTCATATTATAGTATTAAATGTGAAAAGTATTTCAGTAAAGAATCCATTTGTTGAGGGGTGCCTGGATGGCTCAGTTGGTTAAGCGTCTGCCTTTGGCTCAGTTCATGATCTTGGGGTCCTGGGATGGAGGCCTTCCACTCAGCAGAGAATCTGTTTCTTCCTCTCCCTCTGCACCCCCACCCCTGCTCATGCTCTTTCTCACTTGCTCTCTTTCTCAAATAAATAAATAAATAAATAAATAAATAAAAATCTTTTAAAAAATCCATTTGTTGTGTTTAATAAGTATTTTTCAAAAATTATTTGCTACTGGATCATTTTTCAATGCTTGCTAATATTTGTTTTACTGGGTAGAACAGTTTGAATAATTTCCCCCCAAAATAATAGTTGTAGAAGGTGAATACAAATCTGAGTAAAATTGTTTTGCAATAGTGTTAGTGTAATATTGCAAAGAAAATAATAAAAGAGAAATATTTTGGAATTAAAGGGTTTATTTTTTAAAGTATTTGTTAAGTTTTGCTATATTTTTTAGAAGCATTTAGAAAAGCAATTTTGCCTTGTGTATTAATAGACAGGACTTTGTTCCCTTTTTCTTT
>NC_048222.1:118904089-118904431 GCF_002007445.2 Ailuropoda melanoleuca
ATCAAATATTAAGTTTGAGTTACTGAAGACTGAGTGAAAAAGTGAGCTCAGGTCAGTAGTTCTCAGAAAGACAAGCATAGGTGTGACTAATGAGACAGAGTTAGGGATGAAAGAAGTCATCTTTTTTGAAAGAGTTGATTTTGTAAGTTAAAAAAATACATATTTACACAAGTAATCAGCAAGTATAGTATGCAGCATTCACTCTTCTTCATGAAATAGAACTCTACATTCATTCACTATCAATAGGCAATAATCTGTTTAGAATCAAAGATATGATAAAGTTTAGTCATATGTGTTGAGTTTTGAATAATGCAAACAAGTTACCCTAATTGCTTCATAAAT
>NC_048222.1:118904531-118904860 GCF_002007445.2 Ailuropoda melanoleuca
GACAGTGACTATTAGGATACTCAAATTAGGCGTTTTTGATATTTGAACACAAATCTGAAGGAGATACCGGAGTATAACTGTGAATAGAAATGTCTGCACAGAAGAGATAGTTTATGCAAAGTCCTGAGCCATGTTCCAAGGAACAGCAACAAAGCCAAGGTGGCTTTAGTGGGTAAAGAACCAGAATAATAAGAGATGAAATCACAGATATAATAAGGGCCTATGCTGTGTAGGGTCTTATAAACCTTTTTACAACCTTGTATTTTTTTGCTGAATAGTAGGAGAAACCAAGCAACAATTCTGAAGATAGGTTTGGCATAATCAAACTT
>NC_048222.1:118905983-118918577 GCF_002007445.2 Ailuropoda melanoleuca
AATTATAAAATCTGTTCAATCTGTTTGCTGAATAGTAGAGTAGACTTATATGTAGTAGACTTACATGGCAAAACCACTGGGTTAACTTCCAGGAGCAATTATCATTTCTTCTCCCCAAGTACAAATACAAAAGCATAGAAAAAATATGCCAAAGTACATGTATTTTAGGTATGAAGAAAGCAGGCAAGTCAGGACTTGAGGAGCTAGAGTCCCAAAGAGTAAGGAAACAGACTGAGGTGAGCCCAGCATTCTATGGCAATTTCCCCTCAAGGTATTTGTCAATTAAATGTGGCATGGCACTAAGTGGATAAAAAGTTGAACAGCAAGTAGTACGCAGAGATTAAGGAACTTAGTTGATCTTTCAACAGCCTCTTAGGACAGAAACAAACTTAGTGTTCATATTTATGTTCAAGTGCTAGCTGCATTTGATTTTTGACAGAAAGAAAGTACATTGAAGTGTTCCAGATTTCTGTACTACCTTTTCCTCAAGACATTATCCAAATCATAAGCATCCAAGAAAGTAAGCAGCAATCAGGAAACAACAACTAAGATGGAACATGGGCCTGGTTAGATAAAATTTAGAAGTTAAGCAAAGGAAGAAAAGTCTTATTAAAAATCCCAAGTAGAGCCCTAGAGGAACACAGTAGGTGCAATCACTAAAAATAGGCCAACTTTTGAAACAATTTTACTTCAGATTGGAAAGGAGATATATCCCTACTCTAATTACTTACATTAGTAAAAATAAATACTCTCTAAAAGATGACAATTCAGTTAAGCTTCAAATTAACTATACAATTTTACATACATGGTGCTTAGCATACAATAAAACAATTTTCAGAAATGGTAGGAGATGGGACCAAATTTACAAAATATAAAGAAAAAATACACTTGCAGGTAACCCAGTATTGGAGTTATCAAAACACTTACTTTAAAATATAGTTAATGCATGAAGAAAATGTGATCAAGATGTAATGTTCATGACCGCGCTTAAAAAAAAGTCGTCATAATTCTAAAACCAGAAAGAAAGTATCTATAATTAAAAGCTAAAGAAAAGGTTTAACAGCAGATTAGAAACAGCAAATAAAGAGGATTATAATATCAGTATTATGCTGATAGACAATTTTTAGATGGAGACATGGATGTAAAATATAGAAAAGAAGTTCAGTATAAGAAGCATAGTATTAACATTTGTTTGGAAACCCAGAAGGATAAAAGCAAGTATATGGGCAGCAGCAGTATGGAAAAGAAAATAGCCCAAATTTCCTGAAAGTGATGAAAGACATTAAGCCACAGATTGAAAAAGCTCGATGAGCCTCAAGTGGAATGAATACAAAGAAAACATGTCTAAGCACATCACAGAAAAATGCAAAAAAAGTAAAGACAGGGAGACTAAGCAGCTGGCTTTAAAAAAAAATGACGTATTTAACAGAACAACAATAAGACTGAGAGGTATCAGTTCAGTAGAAACAATGGAAGAAGGAAAACAAAATAAATATCTTTAAGGAAATAAGAGTTAAAGCTTCTAATGAACTTGCATTGTCTGGGAAGCAATAGCTATATTGTTTTATATTAAACTGCATTAATTCAAAGATTTTTGCCATAATTTCTAGGATTTTAAAAGAAGAATAAAAATAACCCAACTAAATTAAAATAAACCAACTAAGAAAGAGACTATAGATTGGTAAAATACTTTAATAACACAAAAGATAGTAATAGAAGAGAAAAAAAGGGACACAAATGACTGGTGCAAATAGCAAAACAATAGTAAGGTAGTAAACTCAAATTCAGACTTAAATATATCATTAGTTACATTAAATATTAAACAGGTGCTCAGTTGCAATATAGTAGAAATAAGTAACTGTCAAATGTATTTCACTAAACAAAGTCTAACTATATGTTGCTTACAATGTAATATAAAAATATGAATACAGAAAGACCAAAAATGATAGAAATAATATTCCATGCAAATATGAACCAGAGGGAAGGTGGTTTAGCTATCAGAGCAGTTTAATATTAGAGCAGCACAACATAAGGCAAAAAGCATTAATAAAGATAAACAGAAACGTTTTCTAATGGTAAAGGGATCAACCAAGGAAGAAGATATTATAAGCCTAAATTTGAATGCATCTAAAATATATCCTTTAAATTTATGAAGCAAAATTGTGAAGCAGAAAAAAGGGGAACTAGGTAAGTCAAAAATCATAATAGAAGTTTTAAATCGGCATTATTTAAATCTTAGAGAACAAACAGACATAAGTAGATAAGGATATAGATTAGGAATTGACAACTACAAACTATGGGTCACATTTGGCCAGCAGCTATTTTTGTATGATCCACAAGTTAAGAATGGTATTTATATTTTTAAAGGTTGGAAAAAATCAAAAGAATATTATTTTATGAAAATGAAAATTATATGAAAATCAGATAGCACCTTCTATAAAGTTTTATGGAACATAGTCATGGTCATTTATTTACATACCATCTATACCAGCTTTCATACTCCAATGACAGAATTGAATAGTTATGACCAAAACCATGCATGGTACTCATCACTTCAAATGTTGGTGTGGAGTATTATCAATTTTAGTGGTAGAGTTATAATTAGATTTTTCCTCTTGGCTCTCAAAGCCTAATTGACATATAGAAAATACTAACCTCAAATGCATATCCTGTTTTCCCCAAATCTATAAAGGAAATTTCAACAATTTTTATATTGGAATCTTACAGAATATGCCCATTGATCAAGTGGAATTGAAATAGAAAACAAATGAAAATTATAATTTTTTTTTGTTTATAAATTAAGCTTTACATTCTAAAATCTTGGATGAAAAAAGAAATAACAAGGGGTGCCTAGGTGGCTCATTCGGTTAAGCATCCAACTCTTGGTTTCAATCATGATCTTGGGGTCATGAGATCAAGCTCCTCATTGGGCTCCATGCTCAGCATGGAGTCGGCCTGAGATTCTCTCCCTCTGCACCTCCCCCTGATAAAATCTAACAAATAACTAACTTGATGGTAAAAAATTGAAATCCTTTCTTCCTGATATCAGGAACAAGAAAAAGATGACCATTCTTATTTCTATTCAGCATTCTGCTAGAGCTATGTCATATTGTGATTTATAAAGATGTATAGATTTGGTCTTCCTCCCCATTTCTAGCACAGAGCTCCTAAAATTTTGGCACTTCTGTGGCTAGATGTTGAATCAATTACCAATGACAAATGATTTAATCAACCATCCCTATGTAATGAAGTCTCCATAAAAACCCAATAGGGTTTTAAAAACTAAAATAAAATTTCAAAGATCTGTAAATAGGAATAACAAAAGAAGTGCAAGTCCATGACAAAGAAAACTCTAAAGAACATGTATTTTGGTCTAGGTATTCTAAAATAATGCAGTTCTTTTTTAAAAAAATGAAAAGTATTTTAATTCACTGATTATTATAATTAAATTTTACTCTACATAGTTACTTGAAATTTGAATTTGATTAAATGTTTGAGTAAGTGAAATACCTTCAACTTAAACTGAGCACTTTTTTTTCCCTTTAGGTTAAAAGTGATATATAATAAAGAACATTATTAGGATTTTAAAGCATGTGTTTCTTAAAGTAGTTGCCATTTGTCTCAGTATTTGAATAGGTTTACTTGGGATCAACTGTGTGACTCTAGATTATTTTAGGGTTACAATACAAAACACATTTGAAAAATTATTGGTAATGTTCCCCATTACTAACTGCAGATTATTTATTGCATCAAAAGTTTAAATCAAAATCTATTAACTGGCTACCTGTTTCTTTCATTAGAAAATTGTTTAGTATCCAATATGCAATTTATTTGTAAAGGATCTTGTCAGAAATTATATTAAAATAATGCCTATGTCAATGTTTAAATCTGGTTAAAATATAAATAGTAATGTTTTTTATAAAATTTTATTACAATGGACTTGGTTTTATTTATAAGATATATAATGGAGTATTGCAGGTTGATTCAAATGCTTTAATTAAATGGTCATAGGTAAAAATTCACTATGTGAATTTTGTTTTATGGTAGATTTTTAATATCCATGGTCAAGTATGTTATCAGAAATACATTAGGAGGAAGAGTTTGAAGTAACTGGATGAGTTTGAATAATTTTCTAAGAAAAAAGTCAATCTGATCTTCCATTATGTGACTTTTTTCTTTGTTTTCTTTCTCTTTATTGTTTAAATGAAATGTATGTTTGGTCATAAAAATATTTTATCATTAAATATTCAAACATCTAAGGATATTTAAATAGAATATGATTATTTAATAGCAGAGATGGCATGTAAGAGTAAATATTTTCCTGATTCCTTTAAAGCTAAACAGAATAGCAAATGCAGAAGATATTAATAAAAACGCATGTTTTACAAGTCTGCTATAAAATAGCAAACAATTGGAAGCAATGCAGACTTATAACTATATGTGTTGCATGGTAGTTCTCAAATCACATTACTAAAAAGCTAGAATAGAGCTATTGCATGAAACTTCATGTAATGATGAATTAGTATCATACGTGTTTTGTGGCAGGCCTATATTTCTTGAATCGGGTTTATTTTTATGGGAGAAAACTGGCACACAAGTTTTTAAATCCATTGGGGTTTTATAATGTGTAGTTTAGAATTTTGAATAAGCTTATTATACTGAGTTATTTAAACATACTAATAAAACAGCAGCAATTCATGCTTACCATGCTTACTATCTTTCCGTATAAAATACTAAATGGTTGCAACATACTTTAATTTAAAAAGATATGGAGACTACTTTTCCAAATGGTCATTATTGCTAACCTCAAGTTTGAATTTCAGATTATTTAATGAAACTCAGTAAGTATTGCCCCATTATAAATATGTGTGTGTATGTGTTTGTTATGTAAATATGCCAGTGTATTTGTATAATGTCCAAAAAAAGTAGTAAAATTGTAAATAGTAAGTCTCTCAAGACCAAAACACATGCATAAAGATGAAAACTGTTCCTTAAAATAGAAAGAATTCAATTATTATATAATCATAAGATAAAGAGAACCAGTTTTAAGTAATTAAAACTTGTATCTCCACATATAATCTTTAAATATAGGGTACAGGGCAAGATTATAGTATGTGCATTAAGAGAAATATTTAAATTTAACTCTTTAATTACAATTTTAACAGCAAATCAGACTTACTATTATTTAACTTTTAATATTTACTAACAAATACTTTAATCAAAAACAATCACAATTATGAGTCCTCTATGGACCCTATATTAGTTATCTATTGCTGAGGAACAAAATTATTCCAAAATTTAACAGCTTAAAACATATTTATTATCCATACTGTATGTGGACAAGGAATCTGGGTGCAACTTAGCCAGGTACATTTAGCTCAAGATCTCTTGTGATTTTGCAGTCAACCTTTTGGCCAATGCTGCATCCTTTAGAAGATTGACAATAGCCAAAGAATTGGTTTTTAAAGTCATTCACATGGTTGTTGGCATGTATCTGTTCTTTGTAGGTTTTTGGACTCAGGACCTCGTTTCTTTACTATGCTACCTGAGCCTCTCCACAGCTGGAGATCTCCTCACAAAATGACAACTTATTTCCCCCAGTATGAACAATCCAAGAGAGATTTAAAGAATTGCCAATAAGGAAGCCACAGTCTTTTTTAGCTTAATCTTGGTAAATGACATAGCATGACATCTATCATATTCTTTTCATTAAAAGTGTGTCAGTAAGACCTGTGTACACTCAATGGGAAGGGATTACACAAGGACATGAATACCAGGAAGAAAGGATCATTGGGGACCTTCTTAGAGACTGTTTACTATAAACTTTCATTTTTCTCTCAATCTCTAGGATTTTAACATTTATTTAGAGGTTATATATATTGTATATTTCTCTTGGCCTGCGGTATCTGAATGTATAATTTGGTGGCCCTCAAGCAATAGGAGAAATTTAGGTATAAAATGTTGGGTGACATCAATTTCCCAAGAAAGATCTTAAGATTAGTCTTTACAATATTTCTTTGCATTCTGACATTCTAAGATTTATACTTTTTAGCACTGTGTCCATTTAAATTATTATTGTCTCAGTACAGCTTTAAATTTTGCCAATCCACCATTTCTTAAAATCATTACAGCCCTTTGACCTACCCTCACTATATTTTACCATTTGAAATGACAAAAACCTTTTCTTATCTTTTTTCTAGACTTGAAGTCATGTTTTCCTTTATACAGAAGTATATGTAAATCCTTTAATTTAACTATCATTTTTGGCATGCCAGTATCATATTAGTGCAAATGCTTTCTAGATTCTGACATTAGGTACACTGTCAGGGGATAGTTTGTAATGATGTATTTTGACATTTTTTCCCCGTTTGTTTGTATATAATTTGTAAGTATTTTGGAGTACTAATTTCAGACATGTTTTTTAACAGTAACTATTTATTCTTTGTAAAAATTATTTTCTCCATAAGAAAATGAAAGAAAAATCAGTGCTTTGTGTGTATTTGTGCTTGTCTGCCATAGAAATCAGGCAATTCTGAATCCATTTGTAGGGGCCAAGGCAGACAGCCTAAAATGGGCCACATTGACATGCAGATTATGTTTAGCTGAAAATAGTCAAGGCCCAAAAGACACAGAAAGAAACTTTGACACCTCCTCCTCCCCCAGCAATGGCCTAAAAGAATTTAAGAAACAAAACAAATGAGCCAAGATGGGGCTCAGGGAAGAGAAAGAGGCAAACCAACAAACAGACTCTTAACTATAGAGAATAAACTGATGGTTACCAGAGGAGAGGTGGGTGGGGGATGGGTTAAATAGGTGATGGGGATTAAGGAGTGCACTTATTAATGATGAGCACTGGGTGATGTGTGGACGTATTGAATCACTATGTTATACACTTGAAACTAATATTATATTGTATGTTAACTAACTAGAATTTAAATAAAAGCTTAAAAAATTTAACAACTGTTTACAGTTGTCTTTTCTCTCTCTGGTTAATGTCTTTTGGTGCATAAACATTTTTAATTCTAACAGAACTCTACTATTTTTCTGCTCATGCTTTGGTATGATATATAGGACACTATTGTGAAATATTTGTTCCTGAAGACGCATTTACAAAAAAGAGAGAATTTATTTATTTATTTTTGAGAGAGAAAGAGAGAGAGAGAGAGAGCGCGTGAGCTCAATCTCATGGGGGGAGGGGCTGAGGGAGAGGGAGAGAGAGAATCTTAAGCAAGCTCCATGCTCAGTGTGCAGCGTTATGTGGGACTTGATCTCACAATCCTGAGATCATGACCTGAGCCAAAATCAAGATTCGGACACTTAACTGAATGATCCACCCAGATGCCCTTAAGAAAAACAAAGAATTTAAACAAAATACCCACTCACTGAATGAAGCTATCTCCATAAATAACTATGTTATGATATGAACTAGGTATGGTAGAGAGGGAAGAACCTAGCAAAGCCTATTTGATCAAAGTCCTCTCTGTGTCTCATTGTTTTTGAATGGCTCAGCAAACATTTGTTCACTAAACATGTACTCTTTTACATTTTTCTGTGATTTACATTCCTTCCCTTTGAAGTCCCAGACCCCTACCCCCTACTCCTTAGTTCATGATGACATACATTCCTCATTTTGACTGATTGTCTTTGGAATTTCATGTCTGCGTGGATTCCCAGTATGTGCAAAATTAAATTTTATTTTTTCATATTAATCTGTCTCATGTCAATTTAATTCTTAGTCTAGTAGAAGAATCTTGAAAGACAGAGTAAAATTCTTCCTCCCCTACACATTCATTCTCATTTCCTAAACTTCTCTCTTAATATGATTTAACTATTCACATTTAATTTGTTAAAAGTGTCAATATTATACATTTGATCTTAATGAGTTATTAGCTTTTTCATATTTTAATTAGTAATAACATCAGCTCCGTTTTAGTAAGTGCTTAAAAAACTACTTCATTTCACATAAAAACATATATTTCCTCATGAAATAAAACATGAAATTATTACTGAAAAGAAATCTGTGTATTTGTCTATTCTCCCATCTGATTTCATGGTGTTGTTTCTTTCCCCACCGCTAGTGTCAAAACACTATCCTGTAGTGTATCCCTGATACAGTCTTCACCCTCTGAGGTTAACTGTGCAAGAGGCTGATCTCACATCAGGCACAGGAGAAGCCAAAGCAGAACAGTTTAAAGATACATACCTAAGAGAAACATAATTTATTTTTGTATTATGGGAAATTTTTAAAAATGTGTATAAACACGCATCTTAACATGATTTGAACATTATGTCTTTTCATTATGTTTAGTTTGTTTCATTAAGTTTGTTACTGACATACGTTAAAAATGAGGTTTCAGAATGCTGTTCCATTTTGAATAATTTTTGAAGAGAGACTTAATGGCGTTCTGGTTTGTTACCTGGCCAAAGAAGGACCAGAACTAAGTATATTGTCAGGAAAAATGGCTGAAATAGGGAAACTACTGACTCCTATCAACCTCTCAGAGGGGAAACAAACCTGAATCTAAAAAAGTGGTAGAATTGTTGGGATAATGCTATATCAAGGAAAAATGACAAAACTTGAGTTACAGTTGTCTCTGTTTGGTACCTGGAAATATGAAATTATTATATAACAAAATCTAACCAACCATGTCAAAGTATTTTATGTTATTCCAGACATTCTACTCATGTTACATTTAGATCTATGGAAGAAAATATCTCCCCCACAATTTTATTATGGCAAATAAATACAAAATTATATAGAAGTGTTTTTTGAAAAGTGCAGCACACTGAAAAAAAATATTTTTAATAGTATAATATGCTAAATAATGCTTTTCTTCAATTTATGCCTGTAATTATAATTTCTTATTGATTGCAGTGGAAAAAATGTGTATTTGGTGAATAATCTACTTTGTGCCAGACACTAGGGTAGGTGCCATTTTTCAGATAAAATCTTCATAAAAACTTTTGTATCATTGATATCTTAGCCTGTTTTCCAAGGAAGGAAATTGAGACTCACAGAGAATATGCAAGCTGACAAGGACGAATTATATAAATGACTGGGTTGGTATTTAAGTCTCCATTGAGAGTTAATGGAGATTATGGAGGTTATAGACTATTTATAAAAGTAGATGTTATGACCACTTCTTTGGAGGTGGTCAAATAGAGGTACTGACCACCACTTCTATAAACTTCTTATCAAACATGTGCTTATATCTATTGTAGGATTTATATCACTGCATTGAAAAATCTGTTATTTATCTTTCTGTTTTATAAGTGTTGTGAAAGTCTCTATTGCTCAACATATTGTAATTATTTGGTATATTAGTACCCTGTCAATACAAAGGATGAATGTTGCAGTAGGTCACAGAAGCCAAGGAAAGTTACAGAGAGGTTGGGGAAAAATGGTGAGGGGGTTGCTAAGAAGGACTTAAGTTTATCGGGTTGGTGGTTTTAAGAGTCACCCCATATATAAAATTTTATTTAAGCAATATTAGCATCTGCCTTCAGTGAGTCATGTGAATTTGAAATAACAGCAAAGACTGAAAGTATAGTAATGCACTATTTATTTTTTACATTGTCAGTATTACATTGCTTTTAAATTGGTTCAGTTACCATAATTTCCTGTTCTAGATATTGATTCTAAAAGTTCAAAATTATTTAAATTGCAAGTATAAATGACATTCCCATTTACTGTAATGCTTAACACTCAAACACCATGCCATGTAGTATTTGCTTTATATTTGGACCATAATTTGGTAGCTTTATATTTGGACCATAACTTGGTAATATGACTTTTTTTTTTTCCTTCACTAGCAGTCCAATTGCCTTTTTTTTCTTTTACCCTGCTGAGAAAAGAAACATGCTTTCTTTAGCATATTATGAAGATCTTCTAGAATGTGACTCTAGAATACCTAGTCAATGCAATTTATTTTATTGGTATTTCTTTTTGAAGTAGAATTCTCTAGTATATTCTTGTTCTAACTTAGAATGATTACTGTAAGGATTATTTCAAAACCATCATCACAGGATTTCTTTTCATTTCCTCTTTTATGTCTTCTGTTTTTACATAACCCACATATTCTGCTTTCCAGTTTTTTGTCCTTTTGAAAAGTATCCTTTGTTTACTTTTTATACAATTTAAAGTTGGTAAAATATTGAATTTCTTTTCTATTTGAGTGTAGTTGACAAATAATGTTATATTACTTTCACGTGTACAACATGGTAATACAACATCTCTGTACTTCTTTAGAAGTTAATTGCATGAACCTTACATGTCAGGAGACCTTGATTTGTTTTTGCATATTTGGTTTTTTTTGGATGCAAAAAGTTCAAAATAAGTTTTTAAGATCTTTAGTTCATTGTTTTTCTAATGTTTGGTTTGTCTGATAACAGGTCTCATGACATATTAATTCTTATTTCTTTTGTGTATTTATATTTTCCCATCTCTGATAGATGTGAGAATTTTCTGAAAATTCAGTAATATGTGGAAAATAGTGATCTTGTACAATTCATCCTGCTTGATATAAGCCTGTCTTTTGTTCTAATGATGCATGTTTTTCTATAACTTGGAAAGTATTCTTTATTGGTTGTTAGGTATTATAGCTTTGTTCTCTAATCCTTTTATATTTTTTCTGTTGTGCCATTTACTTTTCTCTTTGCTCAACATTCTTGGAGGTATACCAAATTTCTTAGGCTTTCTCCTGATATTTTTATTACTATATATATACTTTTTAAATTGTTAAATACTTATGAAATTTATTATGGTTTATTAATTCACTGATGAATAAAATTCAAAGTGAACTCTTGAAATATCTCATTGAAAACAATACAAAAAACCACTTCCTTCCAAGTGTACTTATAAAGGTCTTTGCAAATTTTAGGCTAGATTTCACAAATGATCAATGGTAAAATCTATTTTTAAATGTGTTCAATATTTCAGAAATAACTTATATGTTAACATTTTCATACCACATTACAGAGAAAAATTATATGTGAGATTTGTCAGTGAAAAAGGCATCTTGTGAGCAAAAGTTTTTCAGAAATGTTACATCATTATATCCCCATTATAGATATTCACAATTGATATTATAGTATTAAATGTGAAAAGTATTTCAGTAAACAATCCATTTGTTGAGGGGTGCCTGGATGGCTCAGTTGGTTAAGCGTCTGCCTTTGGCTCAGTTCGTGATCTTGGGGTCCTGGGATGGAGGCCTTCCACTCAGCAGAGAATCTGTTTCTTCCTCTCCCTCTGCACCCCCACCCCTGCTCATGCTCTTTCTCACTTGCTCTCTTTCTCAAATAAATAAAAATAAATAAATAAATAAAATCTTTAAAAAAATCCATTTGTTGTGTTTAATAAGTATTTTTCAAAAATTATTTGATACTGGATCATTTTTCAATGCTTGCTAATATTTGTTTTACTGGGTAGAACAGTTTGAATAATCTTCCCCCAAAATAATAGTTGTTGAAGGTGAATACAAATCTGAGTAAAATTGTTTTACAAGAGTGTTAGTATAATATTGCAAAGAAAATAATAAAAGAGAAATATTTTGGAATTAAAAGGTTTATTTTTTAAAGTATTTATTAAGTTTTGTTATATTTTTTAGAAGCATTTAGAAAAGCAATTTTGCCTTGTGTATTAATAGACAGGACTTTGTTCCCTTTCTTTCTTTCTTTTTTTAAATTTTTTTATTATGATATGTTATTCACCATACAGTACATCATTAGTTTTTGATGTAGCGTTCCATGATTCATTGTTTGCATAAAACATCCAGTGCTCCATGCAATACGTGCCCTCCTTAATACCAAATCACCGGGCTAGCCCATTCCCCCACCCCCTCTTTGTTCCCTTTCTTGACAATGGAATATACTTAACATGTTTCAGAATAAGCAATAAAATAATGACCTCGTTTGACAAAGATATCAAATATTAAGTTTGAGTTACTGAAGACTGAGTGAAAAAGTGAGCTCAGGTCAGTAGTTCTCAGAAAGACAAGCATAGGTGTGACTAATGAGACAGAGTTAGGGATGAAAGAAGTCATCTTTTTTGAAAGAGTTGATTTTGTAAGTTAAAAAAATACATATTTACACAAGTAATCAGCAAGTATAGTATGCAGCATTCACTCTTCTTCATGAAATAGAGCTCTACAATCATTCACTATCAATAGGCAATAATCTGTTTAGAATCAAAGATATGATAAAGTTTAGTCATATGTGTTGAGTTTTGAATAATGCAAACAAGTTACCCTAATTGCTTCATAAATTCTTTCAATGAACATGCAACAGAGTAATCAGAGCAATGTGCATTTGCATATTTGAAGACCATATTTGCCCTTCAGGAGAAAAATGTATGTTAACATGTCAGATTGTACATTTTTACCTAATCTTTCTTGATGACAATTTGAATTTTATGCAAGTGTTTGCACCTGTAATGCAGACAGTTCATTTAGAAAGCTAAATCTGATGCAATTATTTATTACTGTTACTCATTGTAAAATTTATACGTAGTTTTAGAAGTCTGTGANTATGGGGCGCCTGGGTGGCACAGCGGTTAAGCGTCTGCCTTCAGCTCAGGGCGTGATCCCGGCGTTATGG
>NC_048222.1:118918677-118974482 GCF_002007445.2 Ailuropoda melanoleuca
AAGAGTGATACATCTTTCAATTGAGGGTATCTTAGATTTGAACAAGTGTGGCAGTCATTATATATTGCATTTCCAAGTGCTTCCATTTATTGCTTTCATCTTATGAGTACTTGTGGCATAATAAATTTGTACATCCAACATTGATTCAGTGTTTTCTCTTTAGTTTCTATTTAACTTTGCCTGTACCCCGAATCATTATTTCTAAAGTGAAATATCATGTCTAGTCATACTTTGTAAAGGAAATATTTTTAACCATATTAGTAGGCATAAAATAAATTAGGGTACATATAATAGAAATTTAATATAATCTGTTTTTTGACTTTGTTCAACTAAAGACCACAAGGAAATTGAAATAGAGAAGTTTATTACTCACAGGCCCTGGAGGAACTACACAGTCCTTTCAAGGGGCCACCCACAGGGAAGTCAAGGGAAAGTGCAGGCAAAAAGAGGTACAGGACACAGGAGTACATTCCTTTATCAGGGTCTGAGGGTGGAGTGCTTTGGCTTTCCAAGCTAAGGTTGGATCATTCAATTCTAACCAAAAAGAGCAGGCTTTTGGTAAGCTTGGGTGAAGGTCTTAACTAAGGGATGCACTGAGGGAAAAACCTTTGCCTGTGTGGGAGAGTGCTTATCACAAGGGCACTTGGGGTATTATATCAGGAATGTACATTTGCTTGTGACTGCAAGCTGTTATCTAGGGGCATGAGCTTGCATGAGGGGCTAATGTCAGTTTAGTCTCCCCATTAAGCAGCATGGGCACAGGAAATGGATGTCATGGCAGCAATATTATGGAGTAGTTTAGCTAATTTCTCAACATCTATCTTCCATTTTATTTGCAGAAATGTGAGCATAAGAAAGTTATACGTATATCTAAATAGTAGCAGTCAGTTCAGTCAACCAATGAACATGACCTAGTTTTTAAGTGATAAAGTAAAAATTTCATTTTAGTATCTTCTTATCACTTGAAAATAATTTTTATCAGTATTAAATTAAGCAAGCCATTAACACTGACTAGAGGAAAGGAGTAACACAAAGAAGAGGAGAGGAAGCTCAGGCAAGTTTTAGAAAAAAATAATAAATGATAGATTTAGTAATGTATAGAGAAAACTGACTACTTTGAGTTTATGAAGTACTTATTTAATCCAAAATCTAAAAATAGTTATCACTGCCTATAGACCTCTGTCTCCGATGTGGAACAAATACAAGAAATTAATAATAAACACATTTTCTTTTGGTTAACAGAAACATAGGCTGTAGATACACTCAGAATACGTGGATGTTAGCTTTTCTTGTTGGATTTCATTCTACCTCTCCTTCTACCCTCAGATCTCACCTCTAATGTTGAAACACTGAGGAAAACACTGCTGACCTCAAAAAGGCTATTGCCAGGATAAAAATAGGGCAGCATACACAAAGGAATTTGGTGAACTTTCCCAAATGACCACAAAGACAAGTAGACCTGTGATAGCAGCGAAGGTGCTAGTGCAGTTGCTGCTGCTACTACCAGGCTAAGCGTATGGCCAGCATTACTAGTCAGCACGTTCATTCATTTAGTAAGTGTAGGTTTACCTCCTGGTATTGCGCTAAGGCCTGGCTATGTTACCGTGAACGGAAGAGACAACAATCTTTGTCTTCATGATGCTGACTCTTTTAGTTGATGGCAATGGCTAAATGGGAGGAGGGAGACGGTAGTGGAAGGCATCATGACAGTTGAACCTTAAAATTCCTGATGAAGTGTGGCAGAAGGGGGAAAAGGTGTGTGGAATGTTCTGAAAGCCACTGAAGGAGGGCCAAGGAGGCCAGAGGAGAAGGAGGAAGAATGAAAGGCAGGCAAGGTTCAGATATACTGAAGGGCTAGCCTAAGTAATTAGGATTTTTGTCTGTTAGACAATAGAAAACTATTGGAGGATTTTAAGCAGAAGATTTATATTGTGTAATTTGCATTTAAAAAAACAAAACAAAACTTTACATGGCTTACTGATTTTAATGGAATATTTGTCACTACCAGTCTGAACTGAGTTTTTCCGATACAAAAGTTGAAAAATGCTTTGGTGTTAGTAAAGGGCAGTTGAAAAGAACAGCCATGCCAATGAAATATGGATTCACATTTATCAAAGGAAACCCAAAGCTCATTTTAAAAATGTCTGGTTATATAAATGGAACATTATGTGCATTACTTTATTTTAAAGGACAACTAGAATAGCCAATGGACAGGATTAGGAAAAGCAGTTGGAACTCCTTCCTTCCTTATTTTTATATGTGTATATTTATTCATATTTATCACAGAAATGCATTTACATTTTATTGTTTTCTTTTTTTAAATGACTTAGTCCAATGGTCATGTTATAATATCCTAAAGATGCTTTTAGACTGTGTTTTATGGGATGATTTATAAAAAGGCCCAAGGCTATCTCAGACATTTGGAAGTATCTTGAAATGTTTATTAATGGACTCATAAACTATGTTCATGCTGCTGAATACTTGATGGTTGGAAAAAAAGACTCAGTTTATTACCAGATGAGATCACAAAGTAGTCTATAAACATATACTTTACTAATTTCTGATGTATATGAAACCATGAGCTTTTAAATCATCAACAAAGATTAATGTACAAAGAGCTCACTAAAAACCACACGAATCTGGAACTGAGAAGGCATTATTTTCATATCCACAGGTTAAGATAAGTATTAAAGGCAATCAGTGGCTATTTTCAGGTAAGTTTTTAGCACTTGTTAATTTAGAAAGTGAATATAAAATTTATATAATCATTTTCTTTCTCAATAAGATTAAGAGCCGTTTCTTTAAATCCTGTTCAAAATAAAGCTATAGTCGAGTACAGATATAAATAATTTTGATATTTTATTTTTATCCTATTGTTGATTGCCTGGATAGCTACATCACAGATAGGCAATTCATTAGGCAAAATAAATAATTCAGCTTATTTTTAATGTTTTTGGTTAGCTGTCAAGTTACTGTAGATGCAATATTGAGCACAAGCAAATCTGGTTCCTCCCATATCTTGTAAAGTCTGCCCCTAATGGTGCAGCAGCTTTGGGGAATATGTGAGAAAATTTTGTTGATCAATTATAGATTATTATGGAAATGATAGATATAATTAGAATCTCAGGAGACTCAGAAACATCATAAAGATAGTGATATGTTAGGGTTTTTACAAGTAGTTTCTGTTTTCAGTGACTAATTTTTACTTTGTGGCTTTTGGTCACACACAGTAAAATACGGAAAAGTGCAAGAGCAGCAGTAACCAACCAATATTGCTTTTTCTTGAGTAGATAAAATCTACCCAATTATTATAATCAATATATATTTTAAATATAGTATTATAATTAACATAGGTTCTAAATTTTCTGAGCACAGCTCCCAAGGTATTAGCACATTATTAATCGATCTAGTGTACTGGAAATATATTTCATATATTCAGCCTGAAATACCTGAAACTATTAGCTTGAAAATTGGCCTTACTCATAATGCTTATAAGCACAGGCTTTTAGTACTTAACAAAAAAGTTAAGAAATCTATAAGGCTCCCAAATTGAAAAACCATAAACGGTTTGAGAATCCTTTTGTCCACTTAGCTAAAATTCATGAAGCATATATAAGTTCCTCAGATTAAAAAAAAAATCTAATCTCTTCAATTACATCTAGTTTTGCTCATTAAAGTAATCTAGAAATCATATTACTTGTCTACCTAAAGACCAAGGGGCATAATTATAAAAGTAATAGTCACTTTATTTCTATTAAAAAAGATTGCCTTAAATTAGAGGAAATACAGATCATCTTCAATGAAAGAGTAACAAGAAAAATAGCATGTGATATGTGACACCCCCCCAAATTTAAAGACTAATAGATTAATAAAACTGAGGTGATTGAGCCAAAAACAAATAAATAAGAGAACCAGACTATCTATGACTGTCTCCTCAGTGGAAAAATAAGTGCTCCCACAATATAACTTAGTACAATAAGTTCTTGTTAGACTATTAGAAATACCTTTCCAGAGTGTTTTGATTTATGGCTACACTCATACTCTTTTATTCATATTTGAATGGCCACTTACATCTTAGTTACTCTTCCTGTTTTCTCCCTGTGTGCAGTGCACTTTTGAGTATGTAGTAGTAACTCAAAATGATTGATTTTATGAAACCATACTGGTCCATATTTTATGGGAAGGAGGTAAACTGTATGCAAGATATACAGAAATCCCTGCAGGGAAAGGAGACTGGTGCAAGGGAAGCACTGAAACAATACTGATGGAGCACAGAAGTATGCATAACAAGATGAGGTGGAGAAGAAAGGCTGAGGCCAGACCATGCAGAGCCTAGGCAACACTGTATGAACAGTAGCATTTAGGATGGCTGGATCAAAGTAGTGATTTGATTTACAAGGTCCCGTTTTTGGAGAAAACATATCTTTTGAGGACAAGAAGCTGTGCTTGGAAAAGGAGACAAGAGTGTAAATTGGAAGTATAAAAGGCTATCTCTGGAGACTGGGAATGAGATATCAGTGCTTTGAAGAGGGAGAGAGAAGTTGGTATTTTGAGATATATTGGAGCCATTTACACAGAATTTTTCAATGAGAGAACTTGTAAGGCAGAATGATACTGATACTTAATAGCCTTGTGACTGTAGTCCTCCAAGTATGGTAAAAACAATGAGGAATCTAAAATTTACCTTTCCAGGTGAACACACTATTAATGACTTCAACTCTGTGTGTTACTGGTTATTCAGCATCTACACTTTGCTCTCTCACGGTTACCTTGAATTCATTGTAGCACCGACGTCATGATCTTTAACCCATTAGTCAGTATTTTCTTCTTAGTAAGCACTTCCTGTTTTAATGAACTATTCCCTCTCCAACCTGTACCCCCTTAGCTGCCTTCACCTCATTTATTTATTTGTTTATTTATTTATTTATTTATTTATTTAATTATTTATTTCAGGGGCAGGGAAGGGACAGAGGGAGAAGGAAGAGAGAGAATCTTAATCACACCCAGTGCAGAGCCCAAAGTGGGGCTCAATCTCACCATCCTGAGTTCATGACCTGAGCTGAAATCAAGAGGCAGATGCTTACCCGACTGAGCCACGCAGACTCCCCTTCACTTCTTATTTTAATGTGTGGGAGCAGGGGGAAGAGAAAATTCTTCTCTTTTGCTCTTAAAGTCCTCAAGGACGCTTAGCATCTTGTACATCTCTTGGATGAGACTAAAAGATGTGGGAGATCATCTGAGTCATGATGGGTATGATGTATAGGCTGAACAGTAAGATGTTGAAATTAAATCTCCATCCATAGTATCAAATTTCAGTAAAGTTATTGAGAGATTATTGAAAGATGCTCATGGTATGATATCATTTCATGTATGACAATGTCGAGTCTTTTCAATTAGTTAATGGTTTTTGGTCTTTTCAACAGTTAATAATTTTACCAAAAAAGAATTTCAAGTAGATCTTATTTGCCCCAGAAAGATACCCCTAACACAAGTTACTCAAAGTCTAACTCTGGGTTTGATTTATCCTATCATGTTAATGCAAAGATTGATTTCAGTATGTAAAGAGTAGGAAGCCGTAAATGCAACGTCACTGACTCAAGTTAAGTTGATAAATGCCTTAACGTTAATTCCACTATGTCTGTACTAGGAATAACTGTCGGATGGTGTGTAGTATACACAGAATTAATACCCAGTGAGCTTAACATATTATGGTAAGTATCAGTGTATAGTTAACAAGAATTAGATTTTGGTAAACAGAAAGTTTTTTGTTAGATGTTTACTAGCACACAATTTCCCTGATGGGCATATAGAAATAATGGAACAGAGTGAAGTTTCAGGGCCACTGCTGACCTGACAATTTCCTGTAAAATGGGCGTGGACTCACATCATGATAAAGAAGAGGTATGTTTATTTTGAAAACCAATTGACTCTTGACATTTAAAAATTGTTTTGAATTTGAAAAACTTTAGGAGAAGGTATAGAATTTACTATGCTTTCAACAGAAAGTGTGAGCTCTAAAATGTTGAGGAACATTCATGTAAACATAAAGACTATACAGGAACAGCCTAGCATCTGAAACATGACAGCTTTTCAGAAGACAAGGTTTGGGGATGAATGTGAGTTCAGGGCTGTTTCCACTAATCACTTTAGTCACACAATCATTTAAGTCAGACAACCAGTTTGACTGGCTTTTTGACCTTATTAACATGTTTGACCAAATTGATTCAACAATTCAATTGAAATGGCAGGATTACAAACAGTCTTAGGCTCTGCAAATGCTATCTATAATTTCAAGTCAATGAGCAGCATTCACTGTGTGCAAGAGGGTGTGTATAATGCAATAATTATTTTAAACCTTTTCTCCTCTCCTAAACCCACTAATCCTGCTCTTACCCTTTTACTCTCAAGAGACCACCCTGCTTCCTACTTTAGAGAAAAAATACACCAAAAAAATTTTAATAATATATGCCACTTGCAGAGATCTTAACTGCCAGCTGTGATTTCTTTTGACAAATATCCCTGATTTGAGGAGACCTCAGTGTGCTTGCACCCTGATAACTTTTTTTATTATTATTGTTGTTATTACTTTCATTTGCAATGTGAAACTTAGATTCCACTCACAGAGCATTCTTTTAAGAAAAACATTCCAGGATATCCAAGATCACTTCACTAGAATAAATTTTCCTCCTCTGAACCCAATTCTATTCTGGACTGTATTACTTTTTACTAATTAAACATTTCTCTAGTATTTTAAAAAATCTCTGACATAATAGTTCTATAACTATGGAATGGTATTGCTAATTCTGTTTATTTTATTTTTTTGAACCAAANCTAGTATTTTAAAAAATCTCTGACATAATAGTTCTATAACTATGGAATGGTATTGCTAATTCTGTTTATTTTTTTGAACCAAAAANGTATTGCTAATTCTGTTTATTTTATTTTTTTGAACCAAAAGCAGAAAGGAAAAGACAAAAAATTAAAACAAAAATAATTTCATAGTTTCTTTATTGTAGGTTTTTTTTTAAGCATATACCTTAGGACCAAGTAAATCAGGTTAAAAATGTAATGGGAACTCTCATGGATAAAACTACAATTTTATGGGTATAATTTGTAACCCTAAGATTCTTATTTCAGTACAGAATTAAAGGGTACATACAATTCTCAGTTGTTTTATAGAATAAATTGGTATCTAATTCCACATTTGTGTGACTTTGGCATAATTTGGATTCATTCAGGGAAATACTTTTTCTTTGTTCTTGGTAGAGAGTAATATGCAAGTAAGTCTATTTGAATATAACATATCAGATACTGTAATAGGATGATTACAATCTGTATTCTTAAAACTAAAATTGTAACTGTAGTCTTAGCATCTTTGTTCTGGGAAAAGCCAAACAATTCTTGAATAAAGGGAACAATGGTGTTCATCAGATCATATTAAAACACAGAATGACATGGCCTGTTCTATGAAAGTCTTTCTACAGAATTCACTTAGCCAATCAAAGATATATTTGTTTTGCATTTGGAAATGTTCATACTTTAATAGGAATATCTCATGAATGGCATGAAAAGTAACTACTCATAAAAATGTTCACTGCCTGCATATCTGAATAAATCATGCCATTCAATTAATGGAGGAAAAATAGGTCCGTCAACTTTGATTTAAAAACTTCCTTGTGTTTTTCAGAAGAATAAAATAAATAAAAACAGTAGAATTATTCACTAAATATAAAATTTTAAAAATTCCCAATTACAAATCACAGCAAAACATAAAAATATTAAAATAACGAATTTGCTCTAAATAGTCAATAGTATTCCATGCTTCACATCCTAAAAGAAGTTAGTCGGTTTCATTCATTATTATGGAAAAGGGAAAAAACAATTCCGTTTGGCTCTCTTACCCTCATACACAGGCAGTACTCTTTATTCCTGGTCACTGACAAAAGAATGGTCATGTAACCAGCAGCCTTCTCCCAGTAACAAACAAGCCCAAAACTAGTACTTGAGACCATGATATTTGGTCCTACCTCTGTCCATTACCCTCTGGGATTTAATTTACTTTTCTTTTCCTCTTTTCTCACTTCTAAATGATGAATAAAATTGTTAACTGTCTGATTCGAAGATACACTATGTGTGAAAATATTTTTNATACACAGGCAGTACTCTTTATTCCTGGTCACTGACAAAAGAATGGTCATGTAACCAGCAGCCTTCTCCCAGTAACAAACAAGCCCAAAACTAGTACTTGAGACCATGATATTTGGTCCTACCTCTGTCCATTACCCTCTGGGATTTAATTTACTTTTCTTTTCCTCTTTTCTCACTTCTAAATGATGAATAAAATTGTTAACTGTCTGATTCGAAGATACACTATGTGTGAAAATATTTTTTATAAAGCGAAAAACCAGAGTCATATAAGATAATCATAACAATTTGCTTTTTAAACCGAGATTCAAAAATGGTGGTCTTGAAAAACACCTTGAAGTTGGCTTAGTAAAAGCACGGACTATTTTTAGATGCTTGATTGGTTACTGTTCAATATTGTTTTGGGACTATTCACCCCACAATTTCACAAGCAGTACTACTGCATGAATAGCTGAAACATTTTTTTCCTTGTGCATCATAAGTATTGTTTTCTTCCGTACAAAAGGAATTATATGTTAGTGTTTCCTAATATTTATATCTATAGACCATACTCATTTCTTTCACAAAATGTGCATTTTCTTATAACTTTAGTAAAAGGGAATAAAAATTTCTGTCTAAGGAAGGAATGCATTAGTTTGTAATTAAATAACCTCCTACAAGTCAAAGGCACCAAAATTAAAGTAACGTCTCTGTCTCTTACTAACTTTAAGAAAAGAGGCAAGTACTTAAGTCCTGTCAAAATGCTGCTGATAATACCTACCATGCAATGTTGTGGGGATTAAATACAAAAATGTACACATAAATTTGGCACAAGGGCCAACAAGCGTAGCTGTAATCACTTACTTTAGTTCCTCTACAGCAAGTTCTGCAAACTGTCTGTGAAGGGCCAGAAATTTATTATTTTAGGCTTTGTGGGTCCATAAGTTCTCTGTTTCAGCTACTCAACTGCATTGTTGTAATGCAGAAATAGTAATAGACATTATGTAAACCAGTGTTTAATAAAAATCTATTATGGACACTAATTTGATTTTGTGTAATTTTAACATGATACTGAATATTATTTTGATTTTTCTTGAACCACTTGTATTTGTTTGTTTATTTATTTACTTTTTAGAGATGGGGAGAGAAGGGGGAGGGAGAGAGAGAAACTTAAGCAGGCTCCATGCTCAGCAAAGAGCCTGCTGTGGGGCTCGATCTCACAACTCTGAGATTATGATCTGAACCGAAACCAAGAGTTGAACACTTAACTGACTGAGCCACCCATGCACCCCATTTAATCACTTTAAAAAACAAAAACAACATTCTTAGGTCATTGGCCATACGAAACAGGCAGTAGGCTGGATATATCCTGTGCCATAGAGCATTAAATGTTTAGTTGGGACTAAAGCCCATGTTTTAGTAGGCAGAATCTTTGCCTTTTAGGAAAATTTCAGGTGCGTTGCTGATTCAGTTGGTTAAGCATCTGCCTTTGGCCCAGGTTATGATCCCAGGGTTCTGGGATTAAGTCCTGCATCAGGCCCCTTGCTCAGCAAGAAGTCTGCTTCTCCTTCTGCCCCTCACTGGGCTCATGCTCTCTCTCTCTCTAATAAATAAATAAAATCTTTAAAAAAATTTTAAAGAGAAAATTTCAAATTAATTGACTTTATTTTTAAAAGTGTCTTTATCATTGAATATATGAGATAGATATGGATATCTCTTTCTTGAATTATATTATCACCGCCTAGATACCAGATGAAAGATTACAAAACAGTCACAAAATTTGTATTCTTTACTAAAATTACCAAAAATATCAACAGTTTTTTTTTTTTCTAAAGGAGTAGTGCTGTTTTCAGAATGACAAAGAAAAAATGAAAAAATTCTGTAGCCTCTTCATACATATATTGGCTTAGTCTGATGATAGCTGTGGGGTCTGTGTCAGTATGAAGCCACATGTCATTACACATTGAAACACTGTTAATAATATATGCCCAAACTGCTACAGGACCAAAGTGTTTGTAGATCTTGGGAAAACAGTACAAATCAGTGTTCGCGTAAGATTCACAAAAAGAAAAACAAACTTACTGATGACAGTGGTTAGCAAATTGTTTTCAGAAATGAAGAAAAAAGGAGTAATGTGATTTTTTCAAATCAAAAGGCAAAATTCGGTGCTAATTAGTGAGTGGTAATATGAAACACACAGTGATATTTTGTGCCAGTGGGTTATCTATCTTGACATGTTTCCTTTATTCAGAAGGAAAAGATTTAGAAGGTATTTATAAATTAATGGATCAAATTTTTGTCACTTTTTTGAGGTGGTTTCATTGTTATTGCCTTTCCCCCCCTTATTTTTGTAAGGGAATTAAAAAGAAAAACCCACGTTAGAAGAAACTTTCTTTATGCTACATTGAAATGTTATTGATGCAATCCACAAAGCAGGGCAGTGACCAGAGACAGTATGAATCTAAACCTTTCCTTTGCCTTTTTTTCATTTAGAACAACTGTATGTTCTCATATCTATGCTGGAAAATCCAGTCGAATTCATAATATTGTGTAGCAATATTGGAATTATTTTCACCCAAGTGTTTGCCACACTGAAACTTCTAGTTTGTTGCACATACTGGCTAAACTTCACCTCTATTGTACTAGATAATGTGCCACTTAACGTTATTCCACAGGGAAAGATTCTGACTTTGACAGTTGTTGTAAGGGACCACTGGCATAACTTTCTGACATGTGAGTACCGTTGGCTGCTTCTACCTGGCATGGAAATTGGACCTACAAAATAATTAAAGAAAATTTAGGCAAAATTATTGCTTAAAAGATTTCTTTAACCTAAAGCTGATCGACTATGCTCCGATTCTTTTTTGTGTCTCATGTTTTTGTCCTTTGTACTTAGTATCAATTGTATACTTTTACACCATTCATTAATAAGCCATTTTAGAAAATTGTCCACTTTTTTACTGCATTTGGAGGACATTATTGCCAATAGGAGAAAGGTGTAATTGTACACTATGATTCTTATAAAACAGACCTGATTTTCATCTGGTTCTTGCTCTTGAGAGACAATAAGAGAGGAAAAGGGAAAGATCCGTAGTCCTCAATCCAAAAATCCTCGCCTACATCTTATTTGACAAAGCTCAAAACCTCTCTTTGGAGTTAAATGCTATCTGGAGTAATGAAAGGGTAGAGTAATGTAGAAGTGTCAAAGAACCTTGTAGGAACCTCTGAAAGGCTAAGGTGTGCTGTCCTACATGGTGATTAAGAGACTAACTACTGTAACCAAGAAAACTGGACTCAAATCCTAGCTCTCTCAATTCAAGTAATTATGTAAATGTTATTTAAGGTCTCCAAATTTCTAATATCTCACTTAAGAAACAACTGACCACTTAATCCATTGAATTGTTCGAGGATTATAAATGTGATCATATATGATAGCATTTTCAAAGTGATGAAACAAAACCCCCTCCGCTTACTTCTTCTTGTATTTAACCAATAAAGAATTTAAAACTAGAAAATTGAATAAATGACAATCAAAATATTAGCTGAATTAATGGCTAAGTGTGTATCTTATAAAATCATAAGTGCCTTAGAAGTGAAGCCTAAAGGAATCTCTGATTCTCTCCCCAAATTGTCTTTGATCCCTGTAATCAGTCTACAGATTTAAGTTTGTGGATGTAGGATTGAAGGTCCTCTACAATCTGGGCAGAGAAATAGAGATTAGCAGGGGTTGGAGGGGTGGAGGCAAATAGGAGATGCCAAATACCAGAAGACGGATAAAAAGGAAAGAGCCTATAATGAGAGCCAACTGTGTCTGTGTGGAGGAAAGGGCAAAACCGCAGGAGACCAAAGCAAGTGGAAGCAAAGACTTTCACTTTGTGATTGACATCCTCCAGAAAATATAGCTCAATATCAGGCCCTGTGTTAGCTGAAATGTTCTTTCTACTTCAGAAAATAAAATGTCCTCAAGAGAAAAGAACATAACAAGCTCTTTTCTCTGTGGATTGAGGTGAATGAACAGTGGAAGAAAAAATAAGCATTCCTCAACCAAGAAGAACAAATATGCTTAATTAATTAATTGATTGATTAATTTCTTCTGGAAAAGTTTGCCTTCTTAGTTCTATAAATCTTTATTGAAAANAACAGTGGAAGAAAAAATAAGCATTCCTCAACCAAGAAGAACAAATATGCTTAATTAATTAATTGATTGATTGATTAATTTCTTCTGGAAAAGTTTGCCTTCTTAGTTCTATAAATCTTTATTGAAAACTACTATCTTAGAATTTCTGTTTCTTTGTGACTCTATAAAATACCCACTCCTTGGCATTGCTGGAATAGAAAATAAATTATGAGAAGAAGAGGACCCAATATACGCAAAAATCTAGTACTTTTCCAGGGGGAAACAAGCAGTATTCCATATCATATCATTGGGAGTTAAAGTTAGGAGACATGTATTGGTGGGCAGGTTGACTCAGTGTGTGAAAGTGCAAAAATCCTGATGTTAAATTACCTGAAGGCTGTGGGAGTCTAGGCTGTTGAACTAATCTCAAGACAAGGAGTATAGGTTCTTTGGAAAAAACTACCATCTTCCTTGCATGAGACTGACGCCAGAAGCTTTTCCAGAAGACCAAGTACATTGCTTGAGTTCCAAGAATTAAGGCTGAGAATAGGTAAATAACCAGAGAATGGAGGTGAACATAAATAAATTTAATTGCACTTTACCTGGAAGGAGTTTAGACTTATGCTATATAGGATTATGGCAGTTTGTGTTAGGTCCCAGGCCACTAAGGCATTATTACAAAATGGATAGGCAATGGCTGTTGTTCTGTGGAGGACTGGAGGGCACCATGTGACACCAAGGGAAAAAAGCAAGGAAGAAAACTTCAGTGATGTTTATTCTTTAGGTGCATTATTTCCAGTTTAAGTGTGGAAGTCATTCAGATCACCATTATGAATGCTATAACTTTGCATAATTTTGGAAAATCTGAAAAGCACACCAAGAGTTAGCCACTGGGATTCATCCAATTAGATATGCAGAAGACTTATTGTATTTTGTTTGGAAAATAAAAGGAATGTTTTGAACTTGTGCTCCGAATTTGTGTAGTAGGCCAGAATCATTACTTTTTGGGAAAGATTTTTGGTTATAGATCTCATGGGAAAACAACAATAATTAGAGTACGAAAGTGGGCTCCAGGATTAAAACAAAAACAAAACTCTATATATTTCCAGGTCAGGACAGGGTGATGTGAGTGAGACCACTGCCTCGGCACAGAAAATTCAAAGGGGTAAAAAATAAGTACATAAGTAACATTTTAATGAAATATTTTTAAAAGTAAAAATAATTTTAAAAACATTAAAAAAACAAAACTTTAAATAAAGGCAATTTGGAGGTGCCTGCGTGGCTCAGTCGTTAAGCGTCCGCCTTCCGCTCAGGGAGTGATCCCGGCATTCTGGAGTGGAGCCCTCCTCAGGCTCCTCAGCTGGCAGCCTGCTTCTTCCTCTCCCACTCCCCCTGCTTGTGTTCCCTCTCTCGCTGGCTGTCTCTATCTCTGTCGAATGAATACATAAAATCTTTTAAATAAATAACTAAAGACAATTTGATCTTGCACTTTAGTAACTGTGCCTCACTTACCTCACCTAATCCCAGCGCTTTTTCCAGTAAAACTTTATTTACAAAAAGAGATGACATTGTTTGCCAGTGATTTTTTTAAAAA
This sequence comes from Ailuropoda melanoleuca, assembly GCF_002007445.2. Lineage (NCBI taxonomy): Eukaryota > Metazoa > Chordata > Mammalia > Carnivora > Ursidae > Ailuropoda > Ailuropoda melanoleuca. Next base: position 118,932,513 of record NC_048222.1, read on the forward strand.
TTGCATAAATATTACATATCTTGATTACTGAGTTCTGGGGCTATCTTCAATACTGTGTCCCAAGGCAAGTACCTCATTGACCATAGCCTCGTCCCTACCTGGAAAACATCTTTTTAAAGTAAATATGAATAATTAAAGAAACAGTACAAAAGAAAGCTAAGGAAGCCAAAGATGCAAAATCATAAAGTAGAAGAATGAAAAAGAGAAGATAAAATGCGATAAGAATTCAAAGGCAAACTAATTGGGGGCGCGGGTTGGAAACAACAACTATGAAAATCATGCAAAATAAAATTTTCCAAGACTGAATATTTTGCAGGGAAGGAATAATGAAATATACCCTCAATAAAAAGAATATAATCAGGCATTCTCTCTGTCCCCAGTAGACATCTCTGAGTTTGGGCACTTTTCCAGTATCAGAAGTGCTGGAAGATGGGATGCCTGGTGGCTCAATTGGTTAAGCTTCTGCCTTCCACTTGGGTCATGATCCCAGAGTCCTGGGATCGAGTTCCACATCTGGCTCCCTGCTCAGCTGGGAGTCAGCTTCTCTCTGCCTGCTGCTTCCCCTGCTTGTGCTCTCTCTCTCTGACAGATAAAAAAATAAAATCTTAGGGAAAAAAAAAAAAAGAAGAAATGCTGGAAGATGGGGAAGAGGTAAGAAAGAAGCAAGCCAGATCCTTCTTTGTGTTTCCCTTAAGCTTTTTATCCAAAGTGGACATTTCTTCTTCAGAAATAGTAATCTAACAATTAAGAGATGAGTCTTTTCTTCCCACCTCCCTCAAATGTTCAAGTTAAAATTCAAAATTATGTAAAATCCTAGAGGCGAATGCTGATTCTCCTAGCCCTGTTAAAAAGAAAATAAGAACATATTGTGATGATTAAAGTGGAACTTGTGAAAACTGAAAACAAAGAAAAGATCTTATCTTTGATATTATCTTGAATCAATTAAGACCAAGGGCTCTATAACAAGACCACCATCTTTTAAACCCCTGCTTTACCACTTCTATTATGTGGTTTTGGAACAGGTCATTTAAACTCTCTTTTCTTCAGTTTATTCATCTGTAAAATGAGGATAATGGTTATTTAATAAGTTATAATTAATATTAAATGAGTTAAAGCAGGTAGAACTTTGTTGGGCACATAAGTAATTTTATCAATTACATTATACTTAAGATAAATTATTATATTATTATGAACAAAACTGTTAAAATAGGAGATAAAATAATCAAAATTACAAGAAAATGCATACTGGTTTTAAAATGTAGGAATATCTTTTGCAAATCACCAAGTAGTGTGATAGAAACGGTTAAGTATTAAAACCCTAAACAGCTACAGTCAGAGATGTTTAATAAAGATCTATTGCTCTCTGATAGGGAGTCCATTTTTTATCTTGTAAACAATTTGGATTTACTCTTTTTTGCCCAAAGGAATGAAGCATAAAACACAAATCCATTAAAGCAGTGTCAGCAGAAGACAGAACACAGAAGTATTAGATACTTGAGAGAAAGAAAAAGAGAAAAAAGTATATATTGAAGGCAGACATTATACAAGGCAGTTTTTCCCCCCTCAACCCAGAGTAAGAAAGTATTTTACATTGCAACTGAACATATTCACATGCAAAACTCAACAAAATTTCATTAAATAACACCTCTATTAGTGGTTGTTTTTACTGCTCTTTTAGCTTCTCTTCATCTATGTTATTCTAACGAAAATTGTTTATCTAAAGTGAGTTAAAAATAAATGCATGTAGACATTCTTATGCAGTTGCAATAGTAGTAACAGCACTATTTAAGGAAAGCAAACGTGGCTAATGATGATACGTATCACGTATGAAAAAGAGACAGACAGAAAGAAAAGGAAGGGAGGGTGGGAGGAAGGAAGTTACCAGAATTTGAGCAACAATAAGAGAAATCTAAATTGGAGCAAAATGGTGATATTTCCTAGATCCTAACACAATATGATGTATGATGTCTTCACCAATTCCATAGATAGGTAAAATCTAATTAAAATTAATATTAAAATAGATATTTACATGAGTTATTGTATATTATGCAATTATGTTTAAGAGCATATCTAGAGATGATTTTCATTATATATTATTTAAAATATATGTCATAAAGCCATATATAAAAGATCAATGTCATTGTCAATGATCCCTTGAAAAATCATTAGATATAAATTACAAGGGGTTATAAAAGGGCTATAGCAGGCAAGACTCTTATACCAAGTTGAAAGACAAATAAGATTCCTTATACTAATGGTTCACTGAGCATAAATCACCTGCATGTCTTATTTCTAGGCTCTGTCTCTAGAGTTTCTGATTCAGTACGTCTGGGACGGGATTAATTTGCTTTGCATTTCTAACAAATTTATTGTATTTCTGATGCTGTTCTTCCCAGGACCATGCTTTGAGAACCACTGTCACACAATGATTCATTCACAACAGGCCACGCATAACACTTCAACATGTGTGCTCACATTTTCATTTCACATTATTCTTGTGAGTTAGGCACTACTATTATTTATAAATGAGAACAGAGAGACACAGTGCTATATGACTTAAAACAACACAGCTAATAAATTGAAAGTCTTAATTAAAACCCTAATTTTCTGAAACCAAATTGTATAGTCTTTACTATTTTAAATTGCATAGAAGGAGGAGTGATTACCAGCTTAGGGTATTGAAGAGGGAAGAGAGAAAAATCTCATGTGGTGAATTAGCTAAAGAATCAAAAAAAAAAATTCATTATAGGCTTGATAATCATCATCATTAACACAATTAAAATGGAATGGGATTGAATTTGTAATGATCAGTTTTATACTGTTTTTCAACTTCTTCAAGTAATAAATGAAATATCACAATGGGCTGCTGTTACTTCCAACAGATATATGCCCATGTTTTGGATTAGAGTCAAAATCTGAAGTTACAAGCAGAACTTTTGTATCTATCCTATTCTGTCTGTGTATCTATCTGAATCTATCTATCACTGATGGGTAAGTAAAAATTAACTGTGTATGGTCTTTTGGTATTTAAATCAGAAAATACTACTCCTACAGTTGCATAAAACATTATTTGAATACTGACATTGAAAAACATCACGACATAAATGTAAAAAGAAGTCTGGCACTTTAGATGTCCTAAGCTTTAACATCTATTTCTCAATGTGTATTGAAATTAGTGAAAATTAAATTGCATTGGCTTGCACGGTTGTGTAAGATACTATAAAAAAATAATTCTGGTTTGGCTTTTAGTCAAATTAATTCATCACCCTGTCAACATAATTCGGAAAGAGTGGAGTTATACATAGTTATGATAATATTACTATATAGGTTGCACTCTTAATCAATTTAAATGAAGAAAGTATGGCCAGAGATATTTTCTAAATTGTTCTGCCATTTAGTGAGTAGACATAGCCAATCTCCTGTGGAAATCTGCAAAACCCAAATAGTGGGCATCTGTTATTCCAGAATAGACTGAAATGCCACTATCACAGCATTAGGAACACACAATTCAGTATTAGGCAAATGGATTTTGGACCCTCTCCAAGGGATTTTATTACTATAAACACCAGAAGTTCCATTCACTGCACTCTTTCCATCCATCAGGACTCCTAGAACAGCATTATATTAAAATTTTCTTATTCCTATAAGTAAATACTTTTATAGCCGCTGGAGAAATATTTTTCAGTTCCTTTCTAGGTGGGAGAAGGAGAAGGTAGTTGATTCTACTGGCTACAGCTATAAACATCTATCAGTAGGGATGATTTGTCTCAACCTATGGACTCTTACCTGACCAGTGTTTTTGACTACATCTCAAAAAAAAGAATATGTGACATAGGTTTTCAAAGTTAATAACCATTTGGATTCATATTTCTTTTTTGATGGCTTTTGTTGGAAGTCAAATATTTTTAAAAAGCTAAAGCCATGTTTTTACAATGTTCTTCAATCAGCCTGAGGTGATTAATTTATGAAATCTTGCTATTGCTCTTGTGATGGACTGAATAGAAACAGATCTCTTTAGGTATACAATTATACTTCTTAAGTATTTTATAAGAGATACTAATTCTGTCCCATATTGCAAGATATATTTTATAATACTCATGGATATTTTAAATTGCTAACAAAAGAAATCATACATTTTATCTTATATTGCTGCACTTATGAGCAAACCACAATATTCATGTTCTGCCGTATTCAGTTTCTTCTGCTTTTCCAGGTTTGCAGTGCTATCAAGTTCTATATTATTTGGTAGATATTCAGTCAGAGATAAATCTTTTACCCAGAGGTAACCAGACCATCTATTAAGATGAGTCTAAAACAATAGAATGAAATTCATATTTGTAGTTGATTGTAGAGATAATTCTGTTATTCAAATATTACAATACCTTGCCATCTTCCTTTAAGAAATGAAATTGTGCATTGCATAAAAGAAAACAAGTAAATATTAATTTGGCAATATTAAAATAACCAGAAGACATTTTAGTACTTGCTCACCCATTTTTCAAAACAACAATAATTACATGAATTATCTCTTAGTTTGTACACGTATGCTCAGCTTGGAGAAAAAAATGAAAATATTTGCTCTAGCTTTAGCAATAAATAATATCAAGTCCTTTGTACAAATGAGAATTTTACAGGTAGATTTTAGACGTAAAATATTAAAGTTTTATTTAAAAGAGTTGCCAAATGCATTTAAATATCTTTCCTATACAATAACTGAGAAGTTAATGTAATATTGATTTCAATGATTCTGTCATTTTTGAAATGATCCCTCTAAGTACTAAGCTTCTTGGAGATTCAAAAGGATAAATGAACTTAGTGGTTTGGAGTTATCCCTTTTAAAATGTCTTTATGTTAGACAGACTGTTATTCATTAAATTACTTAATGATTCTATTGCTCTGTATAATTAAAAAAATCATTGAAAGTTTTGTCTACTTGTATCTCCTTTCCTGTAAAGTCTTATACTTTTAGTATTCCCGTACCATAGTTTTAGTGGGATGTTGGGAGAAAAAGTGGTTAATGCATGCGCATAAGCCACCTGTTTCTTTTCTTTTTTTTTTTAAGATTTTGTTTTATTTATTTGACAGAGACAGCCAGCGAGAGAGGGAACACAAGCAGGGGGAGTGGGAGAGGAAGAAGCATGCTCCTAGTGGAGGAGCCTGATATGGGGCATGATCCCGGTGTTCTGGGATCAAGAACGTTCTTGATCCCAGAACGCTGGGATCACTCCCTGAGCTGAAGGCAGACACTTAATGACTGTGCCACCCAGGCGCCCCAAGCCACCTGTTTCTTAATCCCTATCTTGTTAGTTTGAAAATGCTTCTTAACTGTCCACCTCTTAGAAATGTACCAACTGCATAACTCCCTCTCCTTTAGGAAAAGCTTTTCTCTCATTTTCATGCCTATTGTCTCAGTTCTGTCCCACATTAATCCTATTTCTGAAGCAGAGCAAAAAAATCCAGAAATATGTATTCTTTACTTTATATTTGTTCCTAATCAGTGCTTATTGCAAATCCTATAAAGCAGTAAGTGGTATGCAGCTTGTTTTCCAATGCAAACAATTAGAAATCTGTAAAGTGTATGAAACAGTGTTTTTACTCATCAGAATATGGAAATTATTGAAATACAGAAATTATAGGATTATGTTTCCTGAGAGAATGAGGTGAGCCCTGAAATTGCTCTTTCTATATGAAGGGAAGCAAGTTCTGGATTGCAGTGCAAGAAAAGAGAAAGAAAGCAGAACATGAGAATTTTGTTGAGTTGAAGAGACACAGGTTGGAAATTGGGGAGGCTAAGTCTGATGGGCTCTGCCAGGTAGAGTTATCAGAAAGAAGGAAGCTTGCAGAAAAATACATATAGTGGTCCTCTTGCCCGAATATTAATATGCAAATGCACAGCGTGCAACCCCACAAAGCCAAGTAAAACCAACGGCAAGCAATTTATAATTCCCAGGATGCACATAGGAATGAAATTCAAATTTTGTGCAAAGAATCCTGTTGAATGCCTGGACACTCGGTAGAAACCTTTGAAGGATTACAGCTGGGCTAGGAGGGCTATATTAGCTTTTGAGTAAAACCTACTCTGGACCAGCTCTAACAAAATAAATAATAAAAAAAAAAGTTTTCCATTGTAACTAGTGTACCTCCCAAAGCAAACTTCAATACTCTTTAAGGAAGTTAACAAAATATAAGTATTCAACAATATGACATATGCAATGTCTGGGACCTAATGAAACAATCAACTGCCATACAAAGAAGCAGAACTGAGAACCACATAAGGCAAACCTTAAATATTCAAGATTTTAAAGACAAGCATAATGCAAAAGCGAAATGGAAGATATATCAACAAGAACCAGATGGAACTTCCAGAGATTAAAAAAAAATGTATTATCTAAATTGAAATATTTACTGGGTGAGTTTAGTGGCTGATTATGTACTGGAGGTCAAATAACCAGTACACCCAAAGAAGTAACAGTTGAGAATACCTGTGTTAGTCAGTCCAGGCTGTCAAAACAAAATAGTATAGATTGGGTAGCTTAAACAACAGCAATTTATTTTTCTACAGTTCTGGAGACTAGAAGTCTGAGATCAGGATGCCAGCATGGCCAGGTTCTGATGAGAGCTCTCTTCTAGGCTTACACCTCTCTTCTAGGCTTACACCTGTCCTCACATAGCCTTTCTTCTGTACTCACTTAAAGACAGTGAATGAACTGTGGTGTTTCTTCTTATAAGAACATTAATGTTATCGTAATGCTATTAAGGGACCCACCCTTCTGACCCTATTTAACCATAATTACCTCCTTATAGGCCCCATCTGAAAATATAGTCATGATAAAGATTTAGAGCTTCAACAGATTAGTTGGGAGCTAGGAGGGCATAATTCAGTCCATAGCAATACCTAAACTGAAGCACAAATATAAAAAAAGAAAGGAAGGAGGAAAGGAAGAAAGGAAGGAAGGAAGGAAGGAAGGAAGGAAGGAAGGAAGGAAGGAGAACAAAGATTCAGTGGCCTGTAGGACAATATCAAAGTTCTAAAACAGCTGGATGTCCATATGGAAACAAACAAAGAAACACAGCTATATCCTTACACAAAGACAGAAATTAAAATTGATCATAGGCCTAAAAATATAAGTCAAAAATATTTTTAAAAAGTAGAAGAAAATGTTTGATACTTTAGAATAAGCAAAGATTTCATAGGGCACAAAAAGCACATAACAAGGAAAAGATTCATAAATTGACCTCCATCAAATATATAATTTTCTGACCTCTGAAAGACAACATTCACCATTAACTACATTAAAAAGACAAACCAAAAAGTGAAAGGAAATCTTAGCAATAGATATATCTGATAAGGGACTCATATCCAGAATTTACAAAAAACAAACAAACAAACAAAAAACAACCCAATCGAATTAAGAAAATGGGCAAATCACTTGAATGGACATATCACAAAACAAGATATCAGATGACCAATAAACATAAAAAGAAGAAGAACATCCTTAGTCACTATGGATTATTATGAATCCTAGAACACCTAAAATTATAAAGGCTGACCATATCAAGAGATGCCAAGATGTGGATCAACTAGAGTAGTACACTACTCTTGGTTTTGTACAATGGTACAACCATTTTAGAAAACAGATTCCACTTTGGAAGACACAACCATGTCCCAGAAATCCCAGGCTTGTGTATATATCCAAAAAACATGAAAATGTATGTCCACAAAAAGACTTGCACAAGAATGTTGATAGCAGGTTTATTCATAATAGCCTAAAGCTGGATACAAGTTAAATTTTCACGAGCAGTTAAACAAATTATGATATATTCATATAATGGAATATTATTCAATATTATAAAGGAACAAACTATTGTTTCACATAGATTGGAGGAATCTCAAAAAGCGTTAGGCTAAACAAAAGACAGAAAGAAAAAATACGTAATGTATAATTCCATTTATATTTAATTCTGCTTTGGGCAATATTAAGCTTTAGTGAAAAAACATATCAGTGGTTGTTTGGGACTTGGGGAAGGAAGTAAATGAAAAAATACACAAAACAACTTTTGGGGGTGATGGAAATTTTTTATATTGTGTTGTGGCAGTGGTTACATGCCTGTATACGGTGGTCAAATCTCATAGAATTGTACTCTTTTCATGGTGCGTTTTATTATACATAAATTACATCACAATAAATTTAAAGACTTTGTTTTTATTTATTTGGGAGGGAGGGAGAGAGAGAAAAAGCAAGCAAGAGCACAAGAGCAGAGTGAGGGAGAAGCGGACTCGCTGCTGAGCAGGAGCCCGGAGCCTGATGCCTGGCTTGATCCCAGAGCACTAGGATCATGACCTGTGCTGAAGGCAGCCGCTTAACCAACTGAACCACCCAGGTGCCCCCACAATTAGTTTAATTAAAATTTAAAATGTATATATCAACTTCTAGAAAGATTCTGAAGACACCAGCTTTCAACTTATCAAAACGAATGATTGTAGGAGAAGTTGTTGAATTAAATTTTTATTTTCTTTAAATTTTTTAAAATAATTTTATTTATTTGAGAGAGAGAGAGACAGAGAGAGCACAAAAGGGGGCAGGGAGGGGGAGAGGGAGAAGGAGAAGCATACTCCCTGCTGAGTGTGGAGCCTGACACAGGGCTCCATCCCAGGACCCTGGGATTATGACCTGAAAGGAAGGCAGACGCTTAACCATTGGAGCCACCGAGGCTCCTTGAATTAAATTTTTAGTGTGTAAATAAAATAGATGACTGTGTGAAGTAGAGCTAGGCTGCCCAATTTATTAGTCAGTAGCCACAAGTAGCTATGAAAACCTTGAAATGTGGCTATTCCAAATTGACATGTGCTGTAAGTGTAAATATACACACATTTCTAAAACCTAGTGTGAAAAAACAATTGTAAATATCTCATGAATAACACTTTATATTGATTGAACATTGAAATGATAATCTTTGGATTTACTGGGTAAATTAAAATATGTCTTTCAGTCATTATTCAATATAATTCATATTTATTGTATCATGTTCAATATGTCATATGTATTAAATATATTATTTCATGTATTTCTTTTGGATTGTATTTGGAATATGATTTGGATTGTACTTTTAACCAAGCAACTAACTATACACTTAGAAACATGTAAATAATCCCACTAAGAATGTAGTTTATGCTCTCCTCAAATATGATTCCTGTGAGAAGGTGCTATAATATTTGGAGAAATTATATTCTAAGGTAGCATTTCCTAAAGTGTTTGGTAATGATCAAGGTATCAAGAGACTTTGCTTAAAATGTAGTTGTTAGAAAATGTGTTTAGGAAATGTTGGCTTAAACAACTTAAAGGGTTTCTAAACACCATGCCTTTTAAATATTTTATCAAGCTATATGTGTGCTGTGAGTCTTCCAAAAATGGTCCATAATATATTCATTTTTTTCTTGACATAGTCAAAAGACCCTGCTCAAGATTTTCTGCAATAAACTATGATTCCTCTATAACAAAATAAATACCTGAATTATTTCAGGATAGATATCTCATATGTATATGCTAGAATTAAAATTCAGAAGGTCTACAATTACTTCTGTAGTGACGTGGATGAATACTTACCATTGACTTGATTGATTTCCTGTGCTTTTCTTTTGTACATAGATTATTCTTCAAATGTCATAACAGCTTTGTAAGAAATGAGAATGGAGAATGACTTTGAGTTTATTGTGTGTCTTCTGATCCCAGTTCACTTCTAACCAAAAACGCTTTTTAATTTCCAAAAGAGATTAAATATCATCTCTGAATGAGAATTTTGAAGATCACTTTTACATTTACTCAAATAATAAAATATACAAGGAAATTAGCTTTCTCTAAATAATGATGGTTTTGTTTATATCATGTATTTCTATATACTGTCAATGAGAAATTAATTTCTATAGGACTTTGAAATTCAAGTACACCCTTAGTAGAAAGCTTAAAAATATGTTTTTATCACATTAATATAGTACTAGTAAAATTTCACATACTCAACAATGTAAGTAGACTTACAATAAAATATAAGTAACAAATATTTTATGGCTGAAAAGAATCATATTACAAACACATACAACTAGAATTGCTTACATATAGCAATTCAAACTGAAGTGTCACAGATTTCAGCATAAATATACAATCTATAGGACTCAGAATAATAATATAACAATGGCTAACTTTACTATGAATTATTTTCATTCTAAATAGCCATGCAGCTGATTAACATATAAAATCTTATAGGCCTTCTCCTATCTGGGTGTTTGTAAAAACACAGCAACCCAAAAATATAATGGAAATGATATGGACAACGAATTGTTGAATTTTTACTATAACACTGTCCAGTTGGGAGATACTAAATTCTTTACAACTTCTTTATATTTGCCAGATTTTCTAAATCTTTCGGCAGAAATATTTTGGAATCATTATATCTAGAAAGACTAAGTAGAAAGGCAGTATGATTCTAAGGCCAGACTGACTAGATCTGAATCTCAGGTGTACAATTTGCTAACTCATTAAGATATTATCTCAATCTTTCTATGCCTCAGTTTCTTAATCTGAGGATGATAATAGTACCATTTGTGGGGAATTGTTAAAAAATTAAATAATTTAAAATAAAAAATAGAAAACACTTAAAACATGGCCATTTTTTAATCCTCAGATATTAGTATTATTTTACAATTAAAGGTAATCTAATGAAATTAATTATCAATATTATCATTAAGTACTTTCTAGTGTGTAGAGCCTTACTGTTAGATCTTTATAATTCTATTGTTAAGTGAGCTATAACAAAAACTATGATAAATATTATTCTTTTTTTTAATAAATCGAAACCTGCAATACGTGACAGTAAGACATCAGAAATTGAAAAAAGTAAGAGATTACTTTCTTTGACACTGGTGCTGTGGAGTAATAATGATCACAAAAGACTCTTCTCCTAATTCCCATGGAGGGGTTGGTCTACTTCCCCTCCTCTTGGATATGGACTGGTCTATGACTGCTCTGACTAATATGACAGAAGTAACATTATGCCAGGTTCAGACTTGGTCTTTAGGAACAACTATATATGAATAGTCAACTATTTTGTAAGGAAGACAACTTGGGGAGGCCCTAAGACTAGGTGGAGATGGGAACAAACCTAGTTAAGCCCAGCCTTCTAGCCCTCGCTAAGGCACCAGGCAGGTGAGTGAAGCTTACTTAGACCTTTCAGTCCAGTCCAGATACCAGCTGCATACCACTAAGTGACCCTAGACAGCACTGAGAAAAACCACTTGACTATAATTTGCCCTAATTCCTGACCTTCCAAAATGTGAAATAAAATATAATGGTAGTTGCTTTAAGACACTGAAATTTTGTGCAGTTTGTTTTACAACAAATAATCAAAACCAAGTTTTGTTTTATTTCAGTAGCTTTACTGATCCAGGTAGGAGGATCCAGAAAAGTGTTAGACAAACCAAAGAATAAAGGCAAGAATCTGTAAGGGAAGATGATCCTAATAGCACTGCATGCTATGAAAGGTAGTAAGAGACAATATAATAATAAGAGACAATATAATAGTAAAAGACAATATAATAATTAAAAAAATTATCTTGAAACAGCCTTAAAATTCTAGTGCCTTAAAAATACCATAGACTATGTAACAATGAGAAAGTTTGATTTCTTTTTTATTTGCCTCTAAACAGATATCATATTTTAATTATGTTTATTCTCATAAACATTGCAAGATATTAAGGTAATCTTAACAAAATTTAAAGTAATTGAGATCTAAAATGAAACTATGAACAAATGACCTTCTAGTCTAAATATGATCTATGTGCAAATGAGGATGTCCTACATCCTCAAAATAGTGATGTTTCTTAAAAATCTTATTTTTGCTCACAGAATAATCTTAGAGATAGATAATATCGTGAAAGAAAGATAAATATACATTTTTCTTTTGTTTTTAATAATTTTAAAAAATATTTAATTTATTTATTTATTAGAGAGAGAGAGAGAGCACAAGCAAGGGTAGGGGCCTAGAGCAGGGGAGCAGCAGACTCCCTGCTGAGTGTGGAACCTGATGTGGGGCTCAATCCCAAGACCTTGAGATCATGCCTGTGAGCCAAAGGCAGATGCTTAACTGAGTGAGCCACCCAGGTGCCCCTCATTTTTTCAAATATGTCAAATATTTTATAATGATCCAAGTCCCCTTCTTATGAATTTTAAAAACTTTTTAAAGCATTTGTGTCAAGGAGGAAATGATCAATATATTTCTAAAAAAGTACAGTTAATCCAGTTATATTTTTTTGGTGATTATTAGCATAAAATATCCAGAAGGATTTTTGTCATTAACAAATGTTTTAACCGTATATTCTAGGGTAAGCCTTGAGGGCAAGCATGTAAGCTTTCCACTGTTTCTAGCTCTTAACATATAAATGTGGTTACTAAACTATAGATCAGAGTTTGGTTATTAAATTGGATTTAGCAAAGCTAAATGGCATTTAAATATCCTGGTTCTAGTTTACATTTGTATGTATAGAATAAGACAGAGCCAGGAAGAGAGAGATTCCACATCTCTAAATACAAACACATATATGATTATATGTATATTGCACACACACAGAGCACAAAAAACAAATGAATCCATGTGTATATATGAGCTTAGGGCGCATGTGCATGTATTTAGTAAAAGCCTGAGTCGTCTCACTTTACTAGAAAAAAAATTCAATAAATTTCAAAGTGTAGAACATTGTACTTTGCTATTAAAATAAGTAAAAACACTGATTTTAAACCAGATTTGTACTAACATCTTCAGAATAGCATAGATGTTGACTAAAAGCAAAATGGGCATTTAGTAAAAACAATATTTTGAGAAATAATTTTGAAGAAGAATTCTAAGAGGAATTCCCTGTAAACTTAAAATTGACTACTTGGAAACTTCAAAAAACACTAAGGGAAAGTTCAAAGTTCAGCAACACCTCCAATTAATTGTAAGCACCAGATAAAATTTCATTGGTATTCCAGTAAGTAGTGAACCGTCATTCTGGTTAAGGTTTTCTGACAGGAAAGTTATCTCCTATCCCTTTGCCTTGTATGTCTTTCCAGAAACTATCAAACTATCCTGCAGTTTTTATAACTGCCAACAATAATGTTCATATGTCATACATATTGCTAAGAAGTATATAAATGTCTGTATATGAAATATGGTTTATTTTCAGGACATTAAGTTAGGTGTTGGAACCATAACACACAGGAGTAATACGACCCTCAGCCATGGCAGTAAGTGGTTAGAAGACTGATCAATTTATAAGTCAGATGTAACCTCATTCTTGCCAAAAATGTATGAGTTGTGTTGAAGGGAAAATCTAACTAACATCTACGTTTCTCATTTATATTTTAAGCTAAATTATTCACAGCCTTTATTTTTTTAACACTTATAGTGGCAGGCACTCCACAATTTTGAATTGTCCTGACTGAAGTGGACCCATTGAGTAGCCAAATCTGGCTTAAAAATACACTTTAGGGCAGATAAACATGATAGCAGCTTGTTTTGTAGGCAGATAGATTTGAAAACTATTTGTTAAAACACTTTAAGTGTTTAGCACTCTCTTCTGCACAAATTTTTGGTTTTAGTATATAATATGCTTTATAAATTGTCAAGAGATAGGTATAATTTGGTTTCCCAAACATATTTGACCATATAACTCCTCTACCACCACCATCATTATTTTTTCTTAGAGTATTCTGCAGAACAAATACTCTGGAAAGTATTTTGGGAAATGATGCAAGAATACCTGAGGTCTCTTGTGATTCTAAAATATTCAACATTGTTAATGGCTCCTATGGGGGAGCATGAGGAAGCCTAAAAAAAAAAAAAAAGAACATGATGAAGGGCTTATAATTGTTTATTGATCAGAGAAGAAAAACCTGCCATAAGACAAAATGCATCTATTCTATTATTTGTCTTTAAAATGGCTTTCTGGTAAGCTAGTTTCGTCATATAAAGACAGAGGAAGTAATTTAGAATTCTGAAAATATATACTTGGTAAACCCTCAGAGGAAGTATTTAACTCAATAATTCTAGGTTTCTAGTCAAGTGGATCCTTTAGAAGTAATATTTTATTCTTCTGTTTCTTATTTGCCCTACATTTTTCTCAAAACCTGCCTCATAACCTTAAAACTTTAGGTGCAGATGATGTAAGGGGTTACGTATCTTCTCTATGAGAGTTTTCCTTATCTACTTATTAAGAAGTGATGTTTTCATCTGTTTTTCAAAGTGCACTTATCTTATTAAAATAGAAAACCCTTCAAATTCTGTTTCTGATGATCTCACCTTAGGTGAGGTGAGGAAGAGAATGCCATTGTCATCGGAAGCACAGATAAATTCTCATAGAACAATCTTTATTATTATTTCAATTTGGAGATGAAAAACATACAAAACACAGGTTTTCCCAACTATCTGCAAGTACAGCGGTCCTGTGAAAACTTTTGTAAGCTGAAATGGTTTGAAATAAAGAAGCAATTACCATTAATTTGTATGGAAACATTTTTTAAGTGTTCCCAGACTCAAAAAATAACTTCTTTTAGGCTTTTCTGATACCTTAAGACACCTCTTGCCAATGGATGCACTAAATAAATCTAGGTGAAGCATAGACGCTCACAGACACAGTTCAGAGCTATGGCACTTGATATGAGATGTCTAGCATAGTTCCCAGGGAAGGAGCTGGGCAGTGCCACTCTGCTGCTCGAGGGAGACATTGCCTCTATATTGGTTCTCTGCAAAACAAACACTGAACACTATTTTCGTTTTTTGACTTTTCTCTTTAAAGTGAAAATTCCCTTTGGACTTCTTTCAGTTACTGAAAACAGGTACTAATAGAGCTTTCATAAAAGCAAAGTGGAGTAACGTGAACCTTCAAAAAGTGGGGGATGCCTATATATTAATGTTGGAATGCCCTGTGCACTGGCAATAGGTTTTTACAGTAAAAATTAATTTTATACTAGGTAGAATTTCCTAGTTATAAAAATATTGTGATATTTAAGAATTACCTAATTTGTCTTTAAGCATTGTTTAAAAATTGCATAAAAAGTTAGTTTGCATAGACATACAAAAGCAAACGTTTAGTCAGCTCCTCTGAATGCGCTTTTAGGGTAAATAAGCCAAAGAGATGTGTGTCTGGGTTCCTGCTGTTGTAAGAACATTAGGAGATATGAACCTGTGGGGGCACTACCTTGCTCTGAGGGATAGGAAGGAGGAGGATGACACTAGAGGAGGGATGAGCTCTGGTCAAGATTTGGAGAAGCTGTGGGTCAACATGTAAATTTTGATGGCAAAAAAAAAAATCAATCTAATTCAATCACCACAGTGCAAACTAGTGAAAAGTGAGTTACAGAAGCAGAAAAGTTATTTTCCAAGACATCCCATTAACCTAACATTGTTAACATATCATTGTTTTCCACAGATCTCAGATCTAAGGAACATTACAGTTCTGCAGAACATTCTTGCCTTTGGATCAAGAAATCAAGAATAAGAGAGGCAGGTGTGTGTTCACACTTTGACCTTTTCCTTCTGCACCCAAGTGTAGGCCAGAGTTTATTTGTTAAGGGCCTAGTACTCAATTTTACTGAACTATACAGATGGGTTAAAGAAGAATGGGATAAATTCTTCACCCCTTTAGCCAATGAGTGAACTTTCAAGAATAATTTATTTATTCAGTTGAAGAAGCTGTCATTTCTTGCCAAATAAGTTCATGCATTGTGTTTACTCTCAGTATTTCATGAGTGTTTGATAGTTTGCTTGATATTTATGTTAGTATGTGCCTTTGTTTGAGCAACAAATTCCATAAAACTTTTCTAGTTAGTACTCTGGGTCTGATATTTCATTAGATTATATTTTATTCTATGCTCCTGGGAGCTGATATTTACAAGAACTAAGGCCTAGATAGAAATGATTTTTGTGGAAGAACCCTGAAATCTGGGTCCCCTTTTAACACCTATAGAAGGACTTAAATTTATAAGGATTCATTTGTTTCTTTTTAAGGAGACAGTAGCAGCAAATACTTTTTCAAAGTAGTGAACATATAAAGTATACTTTTTAAATGTTTGTATTTCAGAGTTAAACATATAAAAAAGTGTTATGGATAGCAGATATAAGCATATGTAATCTGTATATTACATTAATGTAGCAAAAGTATTCACATAATACTTTCAAATTGCTAACTTTATTTCAGTGTCATATGATCGATCGATCTATCTATCTATCTATATAACTACATTTTCCTTTTCTTGTCCCTGTTCATGTTCCCTGTTTATTTTTTCTTTCTTCCCATAGGCTTCTGTACTTTAAACAGAATTATAATTCTTATTCAAATATAAATTCTTTGTTACCACTCTTTTTTTTAAAGATAAAAGTAAGATATTAATTTTAGGCATGGACTACTTCAAATTTCCCCTTGCCAGTTACATTGCTGTGTAAATCATTACACTTAAAGGATTCTGAAAGTTACCCCAAATGAGAATCAAATTAGTCAGAATTACACATACAGAGAAAATTCTGTGGCAAGTCGATTGTATAATGGTGGGCTGAAACTAATGGCTAAAACTACAGTTAATGACATTTAGCCCGGGGTTTTTAATGTAACATAAAAGCTCAATCTTGGGGAAAATCGTTGCTGTCCTAAATAGGAACCAACATATGGAGAGATTTGATCTGGGTTAAAAGGAAAAAAAGTAAATTGAAGGGAAAAACGGAGGTAGAGGACAGTTAGTGCATTCAGTATTCGATTTAATCCCGTATTCAGTTCCATATGTTAACTTGAGAGGATCACAGAGAGCCAAGAAACCAAATACCATTTCCCCCCTAATCACTTAGACATGGTGTTCAAAGCAGAAGCTATTTACCCACCAATTTGAATCAGAGTATTGGCATCTATTTCTTTGGAAATCTCCATCGTTCTCTAATAGCTGAATATTTAGAAAATAACTTTATTCCAACCAATGGAGCCATTAGAAGAATTTATGGAAGACTTCATCCTCAAAGGACTTGCAGTCTCACTAAATAATTTGGATTTGTTTTAAATGTTTAAAGCAGGATGAGTATTGTGTTTACCAGGAACTTTACCAGGAAAGCTATTTCAGTCAACATTTTTAATGTTCAATGGGTATAAAATAATGGTTATACAGATGATAATATAGGTAGGTGTGCAGGCATGAATTCCATTTTTCTTGGTCATAACTTTAATTAAATATTTTCTGTTTTAAGAAAGTCAGTAAGGTGGCCCACATGTTGAGGGCTTAAAAGTGAGGGAAGATTATAAATGGGATCAAGCAGGAGTTCTAATGAAAGCCTTATTATATTTACCTTAGTTTATTTGTTTATTATTTTATAAAAGAGTACTATAGGAATAATTCTGGGTGTGTTATTTACAGAGACATTTCTATTTACTAAAGAAGCATAAGAGAAATGCCCATATTTTTCAGTAATACATATAACATCACTATGTTAGGATAGAAGTACTATTTTCTTTTCAAATTAGCATGATGCCCCAGTTTCCACCCACCTTCCATTACTGAGGATTGCTCTATTCCTCTATTCCCTCAGTATTCCACCATCACAATCTTAGTACTATGGTACACTTCATTAGTTTAAAACTTACTGGACATACGTGTCGGCAGCTGTTATGGACACTATGAGAGGTCCAGACACAGAAAGAATTCCTGCTGACGTGGAGTTGATAAATCAAGGTGAAGAAGCAAAGCTAAAAACTGATGGAAAGAACACAGACTGAAAATTTGGGGGAAAAAATGGATTGTTCTAACTCAGAGTTCTCCCAATTACTATCTCTGAATTAATTACTTAGATTTAATGGCTTTACTTTATTTTATTTTTTCGTTTATAAAATGATTGGCTCAAACCATTCAGTCAGGTGTTTTCTGATGTTAGAATCAAACAATGACATATATTTTAAAATAAATAAACCATAAAAATAATATTGCTTGAATGTACAAAAATTGTACATAGTACAAAAACTAATGTTTCAGTCTGGCCTTCCGTGTGTCAAGCATAAGTTAGATGTTTTCACTTATACGATTTCATGAGATATTCAAAAGAACCCTCAGAGATAGTACTTAAAACCTTGTGAAAATGCCAGTACCTTTCTCTGAGTTAAGTCTTAAAGTTTCTCGATGTGAAGACACCTTTAAAGAGACTATTTCACTATCCCTTTTATTTTCTATCTGAGACAATATTAAATACTACATATTCAGATATTACCTGTATCCTTCCACTTAAGATGTTTGTCTTTTTTGTTCCAAATGTTCCAAATGTGTAATGATTCAGGACCCATGAATTCTTTCTAGAGCCAAATTCCATGATGGCTACTTGAGAATCCTTAAAACCAGAAAGGTGATCTGACTTCATTTATTACCTCCACAGAAGGAGAAAGGATGGGCCACAGTGATAAATATCTAGCATTCCTTTACTTTGTACTAAGATCCCTATTTCCTTGTCTTTTCTATTATATGATAGAAATAATAAAATTGCAAGTGAATATAATTATTGCACAAAGTAAGTTCTCATAGATATTTCAATAATGATGACATGTTGGGAAGGAATGGAGAGTCTCAGCGTACCTGGCTTCGGAAGCAATTGTTAAAATTTACTAGTTCCACTGTTTTTCAAGAACACGATTGTAACTTGGAAAATATTTTTAAAAATCTTAATATGTTATGGGATTTTTCGTGTTTTTTTTTTATTTGAGAATAGTTGACACAATGTTACATTAATTTCAGGTGTACGACTTAATGATTTGACAAGTTTGTATATTATGCTATGTTCACCACTAGTGTAGCTACCTGTGCTGTTACATTGCTATTACAGTATCATTNCTCGATCCCACAACGCCGGGATCACGCCCTGAGCCGAAGGCAGGCGCTTAACCGCTGTGCCACCCAGGTGCCCCTCGTGTTTTNAGTTCCACTGTTTTTCAAGAACACGATTGTAACTTGGAAAATATTTTTAAAAATCTTAATATGTTATGGGATTTTTCGTGTTTTTTTTTTATTTGAGAATAGTTGACACAATGTTACATTAATTTCAGGTGTACGACTTAATGATTTGACAAGTTTGTATATTATGCTATGTTCACCACTAGTGTAGCTACCTGTGCTGTTACATTGCTATTACAGTATCATTGACTGTATTCTTTATGTTGTGCCTTTTATTCCTGTAACTTACTCATAACTGGAAGCCTATATCTCTCTCTACCCCTTCACCCATTCTGCCCAATCCCCCCACCCTATCCTCTGGCAGCCATCAGTTTGTACTCTCTTTTTAGGTCCGATTCTGCTTTTCATTTGATATTTATTTTTTATACAGATAGGTATTAATATTCCTACATACCAGCTGAGATAATTAAGGCTTATTCACATCATGTGATATGTCTGAAGTGACAAGTTGGAATCGAATGGAGACATAGAACAATCTCACCTTTCTTTTTTTCTGTAAGACTGACACCTAAGAGTAAGATTTTTATAAATGAAGCAGGAGATGAAATGAGAAAGAAAAAGGAAAAGCCCATGTGTATTGGCTTTTATAAAGTTTATAAACAGTATAAAATATTCTATTAGAAATCTGTATAAACCTACTTAAAAATTCTTTTGTTGTATAGAAAGAAAATAAAGCAAATTTGTATAACTTAAAAAATTAAGAAATCTTTTTATTTCATAGATTGAAAAAGGAGTTAATAAATGTCCAAAGTCTTAATTGTGTATACATGACCATTTCTGTTGATTTAATTCCAGGCTCATCTAGCCTAATTCACGAAGCCACAGAGTTGTTGGGAAATAGAGTGCCTACCCTGTTGCAGAGCAGTCCCTGGCTGCTATTTTCCCTCTTTAGGATAGTAGCATCATTCAAATGAGAGGACTTTGTCAATATTTGATAAAAATTGGAATGAATATTTTACACACTTATAATTGAACTTTCAAAGTCTAATTGCTAGAAAATTCATCTACTTAAATCAGATAGTATAATTAGGTTACTTTTTATCTCCAATTATAGGATGAAGTGTGTGTGTGTGCGTGTGCGCACATGTGGTTTAAGTGTCAAAGTGCAAGATATACAATAGAGGTTATATAAGACAGTAATAGAGGGGAGATTTAGCACTAGGTGTCTATTACTGGGTTTATGTGTGTTTGTCATAAATTTATAGTAAAGGTTATGCATGTAACTTATTAAAAATAAAAATTAGAGGGGCGCCTGGGTAGCGCAGTCGTTAAGCGTCTGCCTTCGGCTCAGGGCGTGATCCCGGCGTTGCGGGATCGAGTCCCGCATCGGGCTCCTCTGCTGGGAGCCTGCTTCTTCCTCTCCCACTCCCCGTGCTGTGTTCCCTCTCTCGCTGGCTGTCTCTCTGTCACATAAATAAATAAAATCTTTAAAAAAAATAAACAAAAATTAGAATCAGTTAAAAAGTTCTATAAAATTATTTTATCAATAAATTAAATTTCAAAAGTCAGCGATTTTTAAAATGCATCATTTTTTGAGCAATAACAAAAGTCGATTCAATTTAAATTGGGAAACATGATTGTCAAATTTGAATGCTTTCTCTAATCCAATAATATTGCACATATGAAATATTAGATAACATCTTGACATTAGGCCTTGAATTAAAATTTTTTTATATGAAAAACTAGTATTTTACCTAAGTATAAATATTTTAGCTGGGAAATGCCTTAGATAAAGAAATGAAATATATTTTGTTATAGAGGTACCAGAGCAAGTTGTAGAAATTTTTTTTAATAATAAAAAAATGCTTTAATAAAGATGTCAACTTTTTCACTTCAGCTTAACAACTTCAAGAGCATATCAGTTTCAAAGCCTAGTTGGAAGCCCTTAAGTTCTAATACCAAGAAGAATGGATAATTTAAGAAACAAATATTACAAAGAAGATGAGAGACTTTTAAAATGCTCCCTTTATGTTCATTCTTTTCTCCCCAAGGATAGGCTCTTTGCTTACATCAAAGTAAGACTTGGTGGTTGGTTACACTAACTCAGCTGGAAACTGATTAATATTTTGTTCTGCTCCTTCATCCTTGAAATTTTATTTTTAATTTTCTAGTCTCCTTCCATTTGTAACAATTGGAGAGGAGAAGGTACACATGGCTCTTTTGCAGGCAACCCCTTTGATAAATGCTGATGTAATTATTACCTGTGGCACAGGAATATGGCATGGACATTCCACAAACATGTGGTCTCTATTTGGAAAGAGTCCTGCACTTCATCTATGGAAATATAATGTCATATTAAAGAATTAGTTCATGTTGAATAAAGACCAGCATTCACCCGAGTTAAATTCAAAGTTGTTTTTTCCTGTATAGAACCACTATTTTGACTTAGTATAGACTTAAATGAAGACTGGAATGACTGTTTTAATAAAGCATATTGTAAAATATGATGAAGAAATTTAACATTTCAGACATTTCTATTTTCATACTTTTGTACCCATGAAAGCTACTCAGATTTCCCTTTAGAGATCTTTATGTCAGTGACTAACGTTATATGATAACCATTGTCTAAATTGCTATTGACTGCATGTGATAAATTATTATATCCATTTTTAACCTCAGATCATGGTTATATTTTTAATTTTACATATTTTAATTTTATTTTTTCCTACATATTAGTTTATTAGGCTTTTTAATATGTTTTTTTCCATTGTACCACTTATTGGGTAATAATAATAATTTACATGTGGAAATACATTTAAAAAACATATCAATAAATAATGGTGGATGGCTCTGGTAGAAATTAATTAAATATAATCATCAGGTACATTTCTATTAAGCTGTTATTCTATATGGAAATTGCCAAACCCCATGGTAGAAGAAATTTAAGAAACATTGCATGTAGGAAGTACTTTCGTAAAAAGTAACTTGTGTGTGTATTTATACATTTGTGCATACACATGAGTATGTATTTCTTTTCCGTGTATATCCTGAAAAAGCCTTTAAAATAAGTTAGAATGACTAGAGGCTACTTAAATATAATAGTGTTTTCAAGTATGGTATCCTTTATACGTTTCAAATAAAACTCAAAATAGCAACAGAAGTAATTAAAGAAAGCCTTATACACTAGTTTTTCAAATGTGAAAGCCTAAGAAAATTAATTAACTGAATAGTATAGAAGAAACAATAAATTGACTGTATTCTCAAAGGAAAATACAATGATAGTGGAAAAAAAATAAGTGAAGTTTATTTTCAGTATCTGGAAATGCAGAAAGTAAGGAAATGTTTGAAAGGTAAGTAATTATAACTACAAATGAATATCGGGGGGGAAGATCCAAAAAAGATAATAAAAACAAATTCAGGTGGAAACAGATCTTATCAAAAAGGTATTGTGGGAAAAATATTTTTCTTTGAATCTGTTCAGCTAATCTAATCCAAGGTACGATAATAATGAAATAAATATTTGGCATGAAAGATTATAACAAGCATTTTGAAGTAAATCTATAGGAAGGAGATGGGATAGGAAAGGTTAATGAGGGAGAAGGTGATAGTTACGTAGTATGTTCAAGAATAGTCTCATTTATGTGGTAGTATTTGATGGGGGAGCTGAAGAAACTGCTCTCTGCACCATATCTGGGGGAAAGTTTTATTCTAAGGAAACTGCAAGTAGTATAAAGGTCCATGGGTTAAGCACATGCTTGGCATGACTGAAACTTGGCAACCAGAGCAGAATGGTTCGAATAGAATGAAAGGAGGGAAGTAATAAGATATGAGGTCAAAAAATGAACAGATAGAGGGCATTTTGAGAGACAGAAAAAATCCAGAGCATTGCAGTGCAGTGTAGGGAAAGAAAGGCTGACCTCCGAGTAAAAGGTTGGGGGAGCCATAGGACAGTTTCAAGCAAATTCATCTGATCTGATTTAATTTTCAAAGGTCATTTTGGCTGCTGAATTGAGGGTATACTTTAGAGGGACAACAGCAAAATCAAGGAGAACACTTTGGGGCATGCTACAACAATCCAGGTAAGATACAGTGGTGGCCTGGTTTAGGATGCTAGTAGTGCAGGTAGTAAGAAGTGACTGGACACTGGATATATTTTGAAAATAGATTCAGCAGGATTTACTGATCATTTGGTATGGCATTTGGGAGAAAGAGTAGAAAAGAAGAGAATAACACAGAATAAATCCAAGTATTGGGTCCTGAGAATTTAAAGAATAACATTATTCTTTACCAATGGAGCAGATGAATGGAGAAGTTAATTCAGAGTTTTTGAATGTGTTGTGTGAGATGTTTATTAGATAGAGGAAGGAACATGTCAAAGAAGCTTTTGGATATATGTCTGGAGTTCAAGGGTGAAGTCTGACCTGGATTTATAAATTTTTGAAATGTTGCCATATAAGTGATATTTAAAGCATGAGACTACTTGAGATAAAACGCATACATACACACAGGCAAAATACTAAAAGCTTTCCAAACAGCTCTGGATTTGTCTCACTGAAGAGGGGAGAGGAGACTAGGAAGGAGCAACTAATGTGGTAGGAAGAGAAACTAAGTGAAGAAAGTAAGGAGGAGAATCTCATCAATTGTATCAAACGCACCTAACAAGTCTAGAAAGATAAGGACAAAAAGTGAATATTTAACAAAATGGATATCACTGGTGCCCTTGACATGAACAGAAATGGTGGAGTAGAATAACAAAGACTGAATATACAGGATGCAAACACAGGAACAAAAAAAGTAATTACAAATGTAGGCAACTTTTTCTAATAGATTTGTTGTAGAAAGGAGTAAATATAAAGAGTGATCTCTGGGGAACACGTATGGTCAGGGGTGGGCTTTTTAAAAGTGGGCAATATTATAGCAAGTTTGATACCAATGGAAATAGAAAGGAGTAAATATAAAGAGTGATCTCTGGGGAACACGTATGGTCAGGGGTGGGCTTTTTAAAAGTGGGCAATATTATAGCAAGTTTGATACCAATGGAAATATTCTTTTTTTTTTTTTTAAAGATTTTATTTATTTATTCAACAGAGATAGAGACAGCCAGCGAGAGAGGGAACACAAGCAGGGGGAGTGGGAGAGGAAGAAGCAGGCTCATAGCGGAAGAGCCCGATGTGGGGCTCGATCCCCTAACGCCGGGATCACGCCCTGAGCCGAAGGCAGACGCTTAACCACTGTGCCACCCAGGCTCTCCCATCCAATGGAAATATTCTAATAGAGAGGAGTAAAATGACACAAGAGTTTCAAGAGATAAATAAGACAATTATTTAAGTAATGTCCTGAATAAGTAGGAAAGAATAGATGGGGTCATGTCGTAAGTGGAGCGCTTGGAGCTAGGTTGGAACATAAATGGTTTATCCAAAATAAATCAGTAAATCCATTCATTCATGCAACATACTTTGTGCTGTTATTTGTGTCATTATGGTGTTAGGTAATAAGAATATGAAGATGAATAAAATAGGGTCTTTATCATGGGGAGTAAAGTTCTGTGGTAGGGGCACCCAGGTGGATCAGTCGGTTAAACATCTGCCTTCAGCTCAGGTCATGATCCCAGGGACCTGGGATTGAGCCCCACATTAGGCTCTCTGCTCAGCAGGAGCCTGCTTCTCCCTCTCCCTCTGCCTGCCACTCCCCCGCTTGTGCTCTGTCTCTCTTTGTGTCAAATACATACATAAAATCTTGAAAAAAGTAAAGTCCTGTGGTAAAGCTAGGAATTAACATGATTCATTTTAATAAATTATGATGAAAAAAGAGCTCTACTAGAGATTAAAAATGCACTGCAATTATTAAAGAGAAAAGGTACACATTTCAAGAGAGTGGGTGAGTACTGATGAAGAAAGTTTTCAAAAAGACTTCATCAAAAGTTACAATAAGTTTCAATGATGACTAGATTAGAATGAAAGATGGAGAGAGACTAAGCAAAAGACATAGTAATTTCAAAGTTGGAGATGTGTTACAGGTTTAATGAATCTATAAAGAATGTGGAGGTCTTATGGTACATATATGGAAGTTTAACAAGAGAGGCCAATGGTGGTCACATTCAGGATTTTGTGTACCATGCTGAAAATGAATTTTATCCTCTGTTTTTTGGGTTGAAGTATATGAGTGATTAAGGATGTCCATTACATTTCTTAGTGGGTGACTAGTTGAGTGAAAAATCACTAAAATAGGGATTACTAGAAGAGAAGGTTAGAGTATAGGTATAAATTTGGATTGTATATACTGAGTTTGGGATGCCCATGTGAAGTCCTTCCTGTTAAATGCATAGCCAGGTGGAAATTCCTAAAGGAAATCACAGATATGCATTTGGGACACAGATCAGCTGTCTACAATCAAGAGAAGGGGCTGATGCAGGTTTTGCAGTGCAAGAAACTTGTATAATTTTGGAGACTTTTTAAAAAATATAAATATTCAAATACAATATTTGATACAGTGTCTGTAAGTGGGGCCTATGTAAATGATCCTTTCTGGAGTATAAACTTTATTAGTGCCCTAGTAAGTCTATTTATGGCAGGAGTTGTTGGGGCAGGGAATAAAAAGCTATGGACTTAAATAAAGATTTAGTTTTGAGAGAGCAGGGAAAATGAAAAAGCACAAACATCTCAAGAGTAACCAGTGTAAAAGGAGCTGAAGAAAAAAACACTGAGAAAAGCAGTTAAAGAGGAAATAATTCAAGAGAGTATTTCCATAGAAGTAAAATTATGAATGTTCATGATGTATTAAATAATATAAAGTCTTAAAGCTGTAAGTAATGTTTTAGTTACAAGTAATTTGTTAGATATATATTGCTTGTGTAGAAAGAAATTGATACAACATATGAGATGAAAAATAATTATTTTTAAATAAAACCCAAAGCCATCTGATATATGAATTTTATTCTGAAGCAAGACATTGATAAATTTCCTAGACAAAATCACCAAAAGCACCATACTTGTAATATACTGTTACTGCACCCTAAATTCATATCTAGAAGTTGAGATGTTTTCATAGACTTAGCAACAGTATCGGCAATATTTCTTTATTGTTTTAAACCTTGGCACAGGGGTGCCTAAGTGGCTCAGTCAGGCATCAGATTGTTGGTTTCAGCTCAAGTCATGATCTCCTGGTTTTGGATGGAGCCCCAAGTGGGACTCTGTGCTAAGCTTCACATTCTCTCTTCTCTCTCTCTCTCTCATGAATAAATAAAATCTTCAGGAAAAAAAAAAAGACCCTTGGTACATAATTGATTGTTTTCAGTTGAGTGCAATGAAAATACTAGTGCAACTTAGATAAGGCTTTTAAAATAACCACATCCATAGCACCTCATTATACTCTTAGAATAAAAATACCTGCTGTCTTTTGAATGTCTCAAAAATGATGTCAAAAAATAAAATTATATAATCTTCAGAAAATAATTTTTCTATTCAAAAGTTTATTTCCATTCCATCTGTCAATTGATACACCAAAGTGTGTTTTAGTAGAATGTAAAACAGGATGAAAATTGTTCTTAACCTCTTCAATTTTGCGTGTGTGTGTGTGATTCTGCAAAAGATAAAAGGTTTTCTTGAAAGTATTGAGGCAGCTGCACTCTTTTCAGACTTCTTCCTCTTTCATGAATACAAAAGTAGCATTTAACTTATCATTGTACTCAAGGGCTTATTTTAAAAGCAATAGAAAAGCAGCTGGGAAAATGATTTTGTTACTTTTATCATGGCTAGGTAATTAAAATTTTCTGGATTAGAGATATTTGAGTGTTTTCTATGTTGCTGATGATAGTTCTTACTAATGATATTAGTGCAGTAATTTTCTAATTTCAAATGTTAAGTATTTTTGTGTGGTTAAGTGATTCTGTTGAGTCATATAGATAAATTAAGTATGAAATTGAAGCCATGAACATTTGCAGAAAATTTTGCTCTTATATTTCCAGCTGTTCAAAACTTCTATAGTACTTCCCACCTTCCCTGGCCTTTTTTTTTTTTTTTTTTTTAGCAAAAGTAGTACACAGGAAGGTATAAGGAACACCAAGTGGTACGTTTCTTCTGTCACCATAGGAACAGGGAAGGGATATTAGACCAAAAAGAATAAAGGTAGCAAGGCAATAGGTTAGAAACTGATGTTATGGTAGGAAGAAACACCGAGAGGTCAAATATTTCATTTCTTCTTTGTCAGGAAATATGTCATTCATGTCTTCCATAAAAACAAACAAAAACACTACTTGATCTTCTGATGATTTCCAGAAATGAAAATTTCACTTTGTCCCCCTCACCAGTTATTTATTCAGATGTATAATTACTACATTTGTGCAGATTATGGAAATTTATTAATAGTGAAAGTTAACTTGAATTCTTTGTAACAGTCTTTAATATAACCTAGAAGTATTGGTTGCCCTGATAATCCTCATTTTTCTGAACAAAATAGAGTCGTTTCTTTGCATTTATACACAGATGAGATTTATCTTTTAGTGTGTTACTTTTATGAATTATGGATCCTTTAGATTGGAGTTAGATTAAAATCCTCAGATTCATAGTCTATAATTAGATTGGAATCCTTTAGATTCATAGACTATAATTGGAATAGTGATCCCCAGTTTGTTTATTTCAAGTTGAATTTAATCATTAGTAAGTTACAATAATTCCAGTGAGGCTTTATTCAATGAAGTTTTTGTCTGTATTAATATGTGATAGGAAGAAAGCATAATAATACTACATCAAGAGAGAGTTTTAACTTCTCTTGAGTTTATGGAAGTTGACACTTTTCTCTATATTCTCAAAAAACAAACAAACCAAAAAAAAAAAAAAAAGAAAGAACACATACTAATCAAAACAGAAAACAAGTAAAATCAAACCATCTATAGCCTATACTTTATTCTATCCACAGGGCAGAGAACACTGCAAACTTTAATTTTTATGTATGTGGGGCATTGTAAATCTCTGACCAGCAGTTTGAATCTTCTAAACCAGAATGAAGAGTTATGGCAGGGATTGGGCAGGAGAAGGAGCAGCAAAATCATGATGGTGGAGGAAAATAGAAAACATTAACCAGGGTTATCTCAAGAGAAAGAAGTTCTCACATTAACTGTAAAAATATAAAAAAATGGCTCTGTGATCTCGTGGATCAAAGAATGGACTACTTGCCTTTTCAGATAGGTGCTATTTCAAGGAACAGAGGAAGAATTTAGAAGGAAAACTATTCCCCTTAAGAATGGTACTAAAGTATGAGTGCTACCAAAATTTGGTAATATCAAAGATTCTGAAGAAAACTATCAAAACGAGGCCATATTTTAATGAAATGTACATAGAGGTGGAACTAGAACATACACAAACTAAGAACAAAATTAAGTACCAAATTTCTACACTTTCCCCCACTTTGAATTGCCTATTGTTTTAGGACAATCCACTGTAAATGAACATGAATGGAAGAAAAAGAAAACAGGTCTCAGTTAAAAATAGTGCAAAAAGAAAAATAAATACAGAACGTTTAGTAGGTGAATATACTTCTGCTCCAGCAGACACATGTACCAAGACATGAAAGAAAGGAAAACTGAAACTTCATACCTGCTTGAATCAGAAGTAATTTAACCAACATCAAAGATAAGAAAGATCACTGAAATCAGAAATTCATAATTTCAACTAGTTATGATAAATCAGAAAAATATGAAATGATAGCTCATTCCTCAGAAAAGAGACAAGTAAAAAAGATAAAATTGTCTCCAAAAAGAGGCCTGAATTACATGGTGTCCAGTGCAGAGGAGAATGATGTGTAACGTATATGCAAAATAGAACTGCCGTACAGCTCCTTCCTTGCGTTCTGATAAATCCACTCCAAACGGTTGTGCCCCAACTCTGTCCCATGAAACAGCCCTTTTCAAGAGGACCTTAAACTTCACATTGGTAAATTCATTGGATGGTCTTCATCCTTTATAAGAAATCCATAGCATTTCACACAAGTCGTCTCTTACTTCTCCTTGAGACTCTACATTTTAAATTTGCCTTTAAAAATACTACACTTTGTGGTTTTCCTCCTTCTTCTGTGATTGCTGCTTGCCCATCTTACTGCTGATTCCTTCGTTTCCTCTTGACCTATAAACGCTGGGTTGCTGCAGAGCTCAGTCCTCTGGTATCACATTCTAGGTACACTCCATTCATTCATTGATTTCTTATAGTCTGTGGCTTTCACTAACTTTTATTCACTAACAGATATCAAATGCATAAATCCAATCTCAAATTTTCCAGTGAACTATATTTACTTAAAAGCTTCTCCAAACAAAATTTAAAAATTTTAGATCTCCTCCTGACCGTGGAAACTTCATATCAACTGTCATTGTTTTATCTTTCTATTAAGTTGTCACCATTTTGCATTTTATATGTGTATTTATTTTTTTATTGCCTGTCTTCCCTATATTGTAAGCTCTATATCTCCAGTGCCTAGAATTGTGTCTGGTATATAATATATGTTCAAAAATATTTTTTGACTATCAATAGTGATTAATAAACTGTTCAAGTTGGAGTTAAAACTCATATTTATTAAATAGGAATATTACTAGTGTGCATAATTTACCATCACATAAGATTAATTTAACATTTAAAATATTATATTTGTGAAACTGGTAATTTAATTTTTTTTCTGTGAGGTACTTTGGAAAAAGGTTAATATTAAAATATCACAAGTTTAGGTTCACATTTTTGATAAAGTGTACTTGATTATATGTTTGACTAATCTTTGAATGTTTTAATTGTAGATATCTTGATTAGATTGTGTTTAGTTTTATTAAGGATTAATATTTCACTTTTCCCTCTACGTTATTAATTTTGAAAAGAACCATGCGCCCTACTTCCAGTTTATCATGTTGCTTTCATATACTACCTGCATGATTCGCTGATTTTTCACAAATCGTGTTTCACATTTCACTAATCATATATTTAGAATTTCATGTGTTTTAAAAAGATAATGTTACTTCCTGTGTGAAGCTTGCCATTTTTGCAGTAAACAAGGATAGACACACCTTGTTACTTTTTAAAATAATCTTTCCATATTTTATAAGGCAAAAGTCATAAAATTAGCTTTTACAACTATTTTTGTGCGCTTTGTTTCACCAATCAGAACTTTTATTGTCTTTGTTAAATTCATGAGGTGGTCCCTCCATACATCTTATATTTTGGAGATAAATAGACATGTGTGTATATATATACATATATATGTATCTTTTGTGTGTGCAAGCAACATTAAAATATATAAGCAATTCCTAAATTCATCTAGTTCATTGCTTCACTATAAGTAAACCCAGATTAGAAACCCTCGTAGATGCTATCAATGCCCTGCTTATAGCCTCTTAATTGTTTCAGCGTATAACAGGTAGACCTCTGGATACCAGCACCTGAAGTTCTTTACCCATGGGCTTTCTCTGGCCACTAGAACCTGTTCTGTTTGTCCACACGACAGTCCAGAGTGCCAGGAATATATATTTTTAGAATTAACCCTCAGTAGATGATTGATTGTAGTTCATGTATTAACCCCCCAACTTTTTCATACCTTGGTAGGGAGTAGAAAAATTCCGAGGCATANATTGTTTCAGCGTATAACAGGTAGACCTCTGGATACCAGCACCTGAAGTTCTTTACCCATGGGCTTTCTCTGACCACTAGAACCTGTTCTGTTTGTCCACACGACAGTCCAGAAGTGCCAGGAATATATATTTTTAGAATTAACCCTCAGTAGATGATTGATTGTAGTTCATATATTAACCCCCCAACTTTTTCATACCTTGGTAGGGAGTAGAAAAATTCCGAGGCATATATTCTAACTGCTCCCAGATTTACCAAAAAAAACCCCACCATATATATATATATATATATATATATATATATATATATANTATATATATATATATATATAGTAATTTAACTGATAATGATAATTTAACTGATAACAATTTTTCCTATCTCACTTCCCCACTCACTGTGCTATCTGGCATCATATCCTATTTTTTATTGGTGCTGTAACAAATTATCACAAATTTAGTGGCTTAAAACAATACAGATTTATTATCCTATAGTTCAGGAGGTCAGAAATCCAAAATCAGTTTCACCAGACTCAATTCAAGGTGTTGGCAGGACTGTTCCTTCTAGAGCCTCTCTCTGTTTCCGTGGCTTTTCCAGTGTCTAGAGGTCACCTTCATTCCTTGACTTGTGATACCATTCCTTGCATCACACCATCCTTTTGATTTTGTTGTCATATCTCCTTCTACTGACTCTCATCTTCCTGCCTCCCACTTATAAGGACCCTTATGATTGCATCTGGCCCACCCAGATAAAAAGGATAATCTCCAATCCCATGATTCTCAATTTATTTAAATCTGCAAGTCTCTTTTACCATGTAAGGTAACATAGTCACATGTTCCAGGAATTAAGTACTAGATATTTTTGAGGAGTCAGTATTCAGCCTACCATACATTGCATATAAATTACATGCACTTAATACCTTCCCTTTGTCTAGAATGGTCTGTGGCATTGTGCTCAGAAATTTATCTAAGTCTGGAAAGTCATAAACAGAAAGCACCTTCACCTTTCATTACAGTTCATGCTAACAGTCTTTGATTTTGTATGGCAGTATAATGATCTTTAAATTTAATTTCAGTTAACCTAAATTTAATTCAACTTAAAATTAATTTTTAATTAAATTATAATTCTCATAATTTTTTAAAGATTTTTTAAATGTATTTATTTTACAGAGGGTGGGTAGCATTTGGGGGTAGGCCAGAGGAAGGGAATCCCAAGCAGACTTCAAACTGAGCATGGAACCCAAAACAGGACTTGAACCCAACCCTGAGATCATGACTTGAACCCAAATCAAGAATCAGAAGCTCAACTCACCAAGTCACTCAGGTGCCCCCAATTATCATAATTTTGAGTAGAGAATGGACATGTGAAAACAAAGTGTTCTTTGTACTGTTCTAGTATTTGAGGAATGATATTAGAGAGGGATTGTTGTCTTTATATTTGTTCTCTCAAAACTTTAGAGGTGGTTTTATCTCATGAAGCTTCCTTAGTTTTCAGAATCCATAGTGAAAATGCAATCACTATAAGAAAAATTTTAAAAGAAAATAAAAATGAAGGATGCCTGGGTGGCTCAGCCTGTTAAGCAGCTGCCTTTGGCCCAGGTCATGATCCTAATGTCCTGGGATCTAATCCCGCATTAGGCTCCTTGCTCAGTGGGGAGCCTGATTCTTCCTCTGCCTGGCACTCCCCCGGCTTGTGCTCACTCTCTCTCTCTCTCTGATTAAAAAAAAGAAAATAACAATGATAATATTAATAGGAATAAAAATACTAACAATAAGAGCCAACATTTACAGAGTGGTTGCTGTATGCAACACAAAGTGTTGGTGCTTTTAATACATTATACTATTCAATATTCTTTTTTTTTCTTAAGATTTATTTATTTGAGAGGGAGAGAGAGAGTTAGCCTGAGCGGGGATTAGTGGGGAGAGGGAGAAGGAGAACATCAAGCAGACTCCATGCTGAGCATGGAGCCCATTGCAGGGCCTGATCTCATGATCCTGAGATCATAACCTCAACCCAAATCAAGAGGAACATTTAACCAACTGAGCCACCTAGGTACCCACCATTCTATATTCTTAGCAATCCTTTGAATGAGATATTACTCCCATTCCCAAATGAGAAAATTGATGTTAAGAAACTTTCCCAAGTTCATATGAGTTGGAAAAGAATATATACTTAAGGATCTAGGCCCTTCTGGGCAGGCCTTCTGATAGTATATATGGTGCCTTTGTAATAAGTTAGAAAAAAAATTGAAAAAATCCCACCCATTCTGGCAGATGAATTAGAAAACATGACCCTGCTTGCTGGGAAAATTAATTACTTAAAATGTCATTTCTTCCTCCAAAACGACAGTACATTCTGGGTTGGATTTTAGCTTCCTTGGCCAGAGGCCCTTGTTCTGAACATAATCTGTACAATTATTCACAAGAAAAAGTCTCTTACTTTTAATTAAGGGGTCTCTTCAACTTAATGTAACCAGTGTCCCAGTTTTGCTTGTTGTGTCTACTGTTCTCATTAAAACACATACTGGCAGGTGGATTGCCAGAAATATATTGCCTGAGAAAAAGAGTAACTTCATGGGTGAAAAAAAAAGTTATCCAAAGGGAAGAGAGATAGTCATGAAAAGTGTATCCTAGTCACTAGTAACAAACATTTAGCGACCTGAGAAAAGGGAAATCTTATGCAGTCATTCTATAAGTTATCCATTTTTTCATTTATTGAGTAAATATTAATTGTGAGCCAATAATAATTACTCTTAGCTGTACTGCTTAATAGTTATTTGACCTTTTATATATTTCCTTAACCTTTCTCAGCCTCAGTTTGCTCACCTGTACAATTGGAATAATAGTGCTACCTAACTCATAGAATTTTTATGGAGGTTAATTAATATATTATACCTGAAGTGCAGTAATCACCGTATTTAATAATTGATGAAAAACAAAAAGTAAATATGTCAGGTAACATATTAGCCACCATACATAAATGCTGTTTCTATTTGCATTGTCAGTTAGAGAAAGAACACATCTCATAAAATGATTATAATTAATGTGAAAAGTGGTAAATTATAAGTAAAGATGATACGATAGCATAAGGAGGAAAAAATTACCTACAGTTCACAAATAAAATGATGCCTTAGCTAAGATCTGAAGGAAAATGTGTCGTATCAATACAAATGTAGATGGAGAATACTAGTAGAGTTCATATGTTGAAGAAAATGTATTTTATAAGAGGCAAGATTATGTGCTAAGGACTAGAGTTGAGAGTGAGAAAATCTGCAACATCCAGGGAACCGCAAGGAGTTCAGTGTGAAAGGAACACTGTGGACAGATTATAGGTAATTAAGGACAAGACTTGAAACTGAAGCACTGAACAGATTCTAAGTTAAATGGCCCTTTACATTATGCCATAAGGGGAGTATGGAGTCATTAAAAGAATTAATCAATGAATGTAATGGTAAGATTTGAATGTTTGAGATAACTCCTTGTAGAATTGGAAAATGACTTATAGTGAGAAAAACCTGAAAATTATCCAGTCAAGATTTGGTAGTCACAGAGAAGGAGAGTGGTAGTAAAGATTGGGGAATAAAAGAAGAATAATGTCACAAAATAATTAAAGATGTAGAATTGACAGTACCTGATGATTGAATATTAGAGTAAATTATTCATACTATGGTACACTATGATAAGAAACATGGAGAAAGAAGCAAAAGTTTGTGAGAGAAGATGNGAGTGGTAGTAAAGATTGGGGAATAAAAGAAGAATAATGTCACAAAATAATTAAAGATGTAGAATTGACAGTTCCTGATGATTGTATGTTAGAGTAAATTATTCATAATATGGTACACTATGATAAGAAACATGGAGAAAGAAGCAAAAGTTTGTGAGAGAAGATGAATAATTAGTGTAACATATTTTTAGGTGACCTCGGTACATTTACATGCTAACAGTGGTCCCAGACTTCAGGAGAGAGTCCTGGGCTGGAGATAGAAATTCAGAAAATGTTGGCATCTGGTAATAATTGAAGGTAGAAAAGTGGACAAGATGTTTAGGAAGAAAGTGAGAAATAACAATGTAAGAGCATCTAGGGAAGATATTTGAAAGGCTCAAATATTAATAGTCTATTATAGGAAGTTTCTCCTGAACAGAATGGGAGTGAGGAAGATGAAAACCCAAGAGAACTTATGGTATAGAAGTCACGGGAAAGAGTGATCCAAGTAAGCATGATGAAGTTCAGTGTAAGTAGTGGGAGTAGAGGTTTAAAGTGGGATAAGGAAATGAAATCAATTACTGACATTTCTCTAAATAATTCCAATGCCAAAGAATAAGAGAAAGCTAATACTGAAGATAAAGTTGGCTTAGGGTTGAGGGAAGGTTTTTATTTTTATTTTTTTTAAAATCACTGACACTTGAGTTGTCAGTGGTATTGGAAATGAGTTCAGAGTGAGAAGTTGAAGATATAGGATGAGAGATATAAGATTTAGTACAAAGTTTAATACAATCCCAACAGACATAGGAAATGGAATTGTGAGTGAAGGTGAAGGAATAGATGTTATTACTTTATGTTTGAAGTCATCAAATATTTGAGTGTCATTGTGTCAGGATCTGTCCTTGGCATTTCAGATATAAAAGTTAAAAAAACAGGGTTTCATTGTATGGGTGGAAATGGTAAAGAAACAAGTAAAATAACAGTGCATTATAAACAGTAAAATGCTATGGAGGGAAAAAAGCACATAAGAGGGATCAGGAAAGCTGAGAGTGGGTTTGTAATTTAAAATTAGGTCATTGTGTAGTCTTCAACAAAAAGACAATATAAAGAAGTGGAAAGATTTAGCCATCCAAATATCTGAGAGAAGAATATGTCAAACATAGAAAATGAATATGGCCAAAGTCCTTAGGGAGGTCCTAATATGGCTGGAGCAGAAAGAACAAAATTGAGAGTGGGAGAGAAGTCAGAAAAAATAAAGAAGGTCCAAGATTATGTAGAGCCTTGTAGGTTATTGAAAGACTTGGGGTTTTATTCTCATTGAAATGGAGAACTGTTAAATGGTTTCAGAGGGCTGACATTATCAGATTTATATTTGTGATTTATTCTTTATATTTGTGTTATTTGTGTACATTGGAAATAAAAATTGGTGTCTTAGACTGTTCAGGCTACTGTACAAAATGCCATTGAATGGGTGGCTTATAAATAGCAGAACTATATTGCTTACAGTTCTGGAGGTGGAAGTCCAAGATGTGTGCCAGCATGGTGGGTTTTGGTGATGACCCTCTTTTGGGTTGGAGATTTCCAATACCCCTTTGTATCCTCACATGGTAGAAGGGGCAAAAGAACTCAATTGGACATGTTTTACAAGAGTACTAATCCCTGGGGTGCCTGACAGTTGGATTTAATCAGGTTTATGGTTTTGCTAAACAAATACTCTAGAGCACGAGGTTAAAGGAGTCAATGTATATGCAAGGGGGATGTGAGATTGGTCTTGAATTTAAACTGCATACATAAGGAAAAAAGAAATCACATTAGGCTTCAGAGACAGCAGAACATCAATAATTACCCTACTGAGGTCCTGATATAGNTAGAGTTGAGAGTGAGAAAATCTGCAACATCCAGGGAACCGCAAGGAGTTCAGTGTGAAAGGAACACTGTGGGCAGATTATAGGTAATTAAGGACAAGACTTGAAGNGTATATGCAAGGGGGATGTGAGATTGGTCTTGAATTTAAACTGCATACATAAGGAAAAAAGAAATCACATTAAGGCTTCAGAGACAGCAGAACATCAATAATTACCCTACTGAGGTCCTGATATATNGCATTGTCAGTTAGAGAAAGAACACATCTCATAAAATGATTATAATTAATGTGAAAAGTGGTAAATTATAAGTAAAGATGATACGATAGCATAAGGAGGAAAAAATTACCTACAGTTCACAAATAAAATGATGCCTTAGCTAAGATCTGAAGGAAAATGTGTCGTATCAATACAAATGTAGATGGAGAATACTAGTAGAGTTCATATGTTGAAGAAAATGTATTTTATAAGAGGCAAGATTATGTGCTAAGGACTAGAGTTGAGAGTGAGAAAATCTGCAACATCCAGGGAACCGCAAGGAGTTCAGTGTGAAAGGAACACTGTGGGCAGATTATAGGTAATTAAGGACAAGACTTGAAGCTGAAGCACTGAACAGATTCTAAGTTAAATGGCCCTTTACATTATGCCATAAGGGGAGTATGGAGTCATTAAAAGAATTAATCAATGAATGTAATGGTAAGATTTGAATGTTTGAGATAACTCCTTGTAGAATTGGAAAATGACTTATAGTGAGAAAAACCTGAAAATTATCCAGTCAAGATTTGGTAGTCACAGAGAAGGAGAGTGGTAGTAAAGATTGGGGAATAAAAGAAGAATAATGTCACAAAATAATTAAAGATGTAGAATTGACAGTACCTGATGATTGAATATTAGAGTAAATTATTCATACTATGGTACACTATGATAAGAAACATGGAGAAAGAAGCAAAAGTTTGTGAGAGAAGATGCATATTTTTAGGTGACCTCGGTACATTTACA
This sequence comes from Ailuropoda melanoleuca, assembly GCF_002007445.2. Lineage (NCBI taxonomy): Eukaryota > Metazoa > Chordata > Mammalia > Carnivora > Ursidae > Ailuropoda > Ailuropoda melanoleuca. The sequence continues at coordinate 118,969,611 of NC_048222.1, forward strand.
TGCTAACAGTGGTCCCAGACTTCAGGAGAGAGTCCTGGGCTGGAGGTAGAAATTCAGAAATGTTGGCATCTGGTAATAATTGAAGGTAGAAAAGTGGACAAGATGTTTAGGGAGAAAGTGAGAAATAACAATGTAAGAGCATCTAGGGAAGATATTTGAAAGGCTCAAATATTAAGTCTATTATAGGAAGTTTCTCCTGAACAGAATGGGAGTGAGGAAGATGAAAACCCAAGAGAACTTATGGTATAGAAGTCACGGGAAAGAGTGATCCAAGTAAGCATGATGAAGTTCAGTGTAAGTAGTGGGAGTAGAGGTTTAAAGTGGGATAAGGAAATGAAATCAATTACTGACATTTCTCTAAATAATTCCAATGCCAAAGAATAAGAGAAAGCTAATACTGAAGATAAAGTTGGCTTAGGGTTGAGGGAAGGTTTTTATTTTTATTTTTTTTAAAATCACTGACACTTGAGTTGTCAGTGGTATTGGAAATGAGTTCAGAGTGAGAAGTTGAAGATATAGGATGAGAGATATAAGATTTAGTACAAAGTTTAATACAATCCCAACAGACATAGGAAATGGAATTGTGAGTGAAGGTGAAGGAATAGATGTTATTACTTTATGTTTGAAGTCATCAAATATTTGAGTGTCATTGTGTCAGGATCTGTCCTTGGCATTTCAGATATAAAAGTTAAAAAAACAGGGTTTCATTGTATGGGTGGAAATGGTAAAGAAACAAGTAAAATAACAGTGCATTATAAACAGTAAAATGCTATGGAGGGAAAAAAGCACATAAGAGGGATCAGGAAAGCTGAGAGTGGGTTTGTAATTTAAAATTAGGTGGTTGTGTAGTCTTCAACAAAAAGACAATATAAAGAAGTGGAAAGATTTAGCCATCCAAATATCTGAGAGAAGAATATGTCAAACATAGAAAATGAATATGGCCAAAGTCCTTAGGGAGGTCCTAATATGGCTGGAGCAGAAAGAACAAAATTGAGAGTGGGAGAGAAGTCAGAAAAAATAAAGAAGGTCCAAGATTATGTAGAGCCTTGTAGGTTATTGAAAGACTTGGGGTTTTATTCTCATTGAAATGGAGAACTGTTAAATGGTTTCAGAGGGCTGACATTATCAGATTTATATTTGTGATTTATTCTTTATATTTGTGTTATTTGTGTACATTGGAAATAAAAATTGGTGTCTTAGACTGTTCAGGCTACTGTACAAAATGCCATTGAATGGGTGGCTTATAAATAGCAGAACTATATTGCTTACAGTTCTGGAGGTGGAAGTCCAAGATGTGTGCCAGCATGGTGGGTTTTGGTGATGACCCTCTTTTGGGTTGGAGATTTCCAATACCCCTTTGTATCCTCACATGGTAGAAGGGGCAAAAGAACTCAATTGGACATGTTTTACAAGAGTACTAATCCCTGGGGTGCCTGACAGTTGGATTTAATCAGGTTTATGGTTTTGCTAAACAAATACTCTAGAGCACGAGGTTAAAGGAGTCAATGTATATGCAAGGGGGATGTGAGATTGGTCTTGAATTTAAACTGCATACATAAGGAAAAAAGAAATCACATTAAGGCTTCAGAGACAGCAGAACATCAATAATTACCCTACTGAGGTCCTGATATATTCAAAAGATCATCAGAGTGGGAGAGTAGTGGAAGTGATGAAAGAAAGGATTCTATGGAGAAAGTGCTGATAAATGACATGAGATTAGCTCAGGAAGGAAAGGGATTCTGTTTATAAGATGAGGGAGGCAAAGAAAAGAAGGGATAGAACCTGTTGGCATGTTTAAAGGTTTGGTGGTGTTAAGGTAGAATATTATTGAGGTGCAAGCGGGGTTACAGATATGAGAAGAGTGACCCTGATATGAAAATTTGTTATCGAAGTGGGAGACACTGAACATGAGAAGTCTGCTAGGCAGTGCCAAGTGTCTAGTTGAGATCACTAACCATGATTTAATGTAGCATCCATTTCATGAATATCCTGCTTCCCCCCGCCCCCGTCCCCTTGTATTGTTTGAGTACCGTTACAGAGATTACAGATATTTACATTTATCCAAGACATGGGCTTGCCAAGTGTGTGTGATGAAAGGAAAGCTCACACCAAGATGCTGGATAGTTTGAGTTTCCAATCAATAAAGGGTTCTGCAGGGTGAAGACTCAATGGTGGAGACTTGGTTCTGGGAGCAGCAGTGAGATACTAGGAGGAAACCCCTGGTAGAAATGAAGTGTAAAAAGTTGAGCCCCCATCCCAGAGAGGGCTTCCAAGGAGAGGCGGAATTCAGTTAAGGCAAAGAAGTGGACTGAGGAAAAGTTCTTCTAAAAACCAAACCAAACCAAAACAAAACCAAAACAAAAAGCTGAGAGTTTCATGATTGTGGGAGCAGGATTTCTGTGAGGGTAATGGGAGGTTACCCTTACTATGTGGAGATACATCTGTATCCAATTCTCCTTTGTTTACATGTGTAAATGGATAAGTGTCTGCGAGACTTTCTGAGTTGTGTGTGTGTGTGTGTGGTATCAGGGGAGTGGGTAGACACTTCTTTCATGTATTACCTGGCAAGCAAGCATGAGTTCTGTTTTTTTATTTTTCTTCTTCTTTGAATAAGAATAAGGAAACACAAGAGTAAGAACACATGCTCAGGTAGTTTAAAGAATTTTTACAAAATAAATTGACATTTACTTTTTCATTAACTCATTAAACATTCATTGAGCACCTACTATGTTACTTAAATTGAGCCAGGCACAAAGGAGAGGGATATATTAAGTTGAATCATATGGCATTGCCATTTTCAGTAAGTAGGAAATGGTTGAAAATTGGCAAAGTCATATAGTTCAACATGATAAGAGGTATAATTCCTTCCATCAAGGATCTCATAAAACTCATAAAAATCATATATTTGTTTTATATTAAATATAGTGCTATAGATGTTATATTTATTAAAGGCTTTTACCATGTTTTTTTTTAAAGATTTAATTTATTTATTTGACAGAAAGAGAGACAGCCAGCGAGAGAGGGAACACAAGAGGGGGAGTGGGAGAGGAAGAAGCAGGCTCACAGCTGAGGAGCCTGATGCGGGGCTCGATCCCAGGACCCTGGGATCACACACTGGGCCGAAGGCAGATACTTAACGACTGAGCCACCCAGGAGCCCCTTTTACCACGATTTTATTCTCATATAAAATATATTATAAAATGTAAACTGCATTAACTTAATGGGACTTACATTCATGGATATAAAGCATGGGCATTTTTAAAAAAGATTTTTTAAGTAATCTCTACACCCATCAGGGGGCTCAAACTCAAAACCCCAGCATCAAGTCTCATGCTCTACTGACTGAACTAGCCAGGGGTTCCAAGCATGGACATTTTAAATACACATCTCAAATAAATGCTGGACTTTCATAGTGACATGCTAATAGAAAACAACAACAAAAACTTTGAGGGTCTTTATAAAAATCATACTGAGCTACTACTTATTAGAAGTTTGAATCATATTACCATATGTGAATGTATCTAATGCATCACCCTTATTGTGATGTTGTGAGATGATAAAATGTCCATGTGATCAAATGAATTGAGGTGAATTACATAGACAATGTGACCTAGCATTAGGGTAGTATTGACTTTCTGACTCTGTCAGAAGTAGGATCATTTCTGCTTCTGACCATGGTTGACTAGGGGTAACTGAAACAGAGGAATGTGAAACAGAAGATAAGGGGAGACTAGTATATTTTATAGAGAAGAGCTCCATATTTGGCTATTAGGCACTTAGGAGTAAACATGAGTAGAGTGGGAACATCCTTTGCCAGTAATGTATACAATTCTTCTTATTCTTTTCTGTGTGTGTGTGCGTGTGTGTGTGTGTGTGTGTGTGTTTGACTTTTTATTTCTCCATCATTTCAACTGTTTCTTCTTTTTAGCAAATGAACTGCTATGGATTTGTGTCTGATCCAGAAAGGAAGAAATGAAGTTGATGTCTATTAAACTGCACAGGACAACTGCTATTCCATTTTATATATAACAATTCTTATCCTAGAAATATAAAATAGAGTACAAGGATGAGTGTAATAAAAGAGAATCAGAGGTTAGGAAGTGAATATCAAAAACAAAATTGGAATCAGGAAAATTTTGTTTTTTTATTCATTTGGTGTTCTCAAAAATATTTTTATATGACTTGTTAATATTACAGGTAGAAAACACTTTTTCTCTTTTATTTTTTATTTTTATTTTTTTTTATTCTTTTTTATTTTTTAACATGTATTCTGTAAACCACCTTCAGTCCCCAGAAGAGCTTTCTCCTGGATTGCTTTCACCCCTTCTCTTTTTTGATAGAGAGAGCAATTTTACAGATGAGTAAGGAAACTTTACATCTTATGAAATTCTGCTATTGAATGTATTCCCTCTTCAAATTAATTACTTCATTTCACCAGAGGGTAAACTCCATAAATAGAAGTTAGGGAAGAATAACTGATGTAGCAAAACTCCAAACAAAATTTATATAAATTAAAGCATTATAAAAAAAAGTTTATGATTTTCTTTAAAACAAAACAACATCCTGCCTTTGGAAGTGAATAATAAGGATAGATTTTTTTATTTCTCCCTCAAAACATTAGTCCAAAATGGATTTTTTGTAACACATTTATTAATGATGTTTGCAGTGAGAGACAGTAAATATCATAGTTTATAAATGTTGATTTATAACCTCTTCCAATTAATTATGCATATGCTAACACTTTTGATATAGATATTCAGATATTATTATTGAATATGATTAATATTCAAAGATGAATAAATCATAATTGCAAGACTAAATTCTATCATTAGTGAGATTTAAATACTGAGCATCTTGCTACACTTGATTTCA